>NC_091619.1:52546502-52741889 GCF_027580195.1 Bos mutus
ATAAAATTTGCATCCTAACCTTGCTTTCATTTTGTCCTTGGCTTTTAATTCCTTGTATTTGCTTCAAAAATAAGGTATAAACTTTCCTGTTACCCTTTGAAATCACAGCTAGAGTAGTATTTACTTCCTATGTTTGAATTATACTTTTCAGATAGTAGAAGCAGATCACTAAACATTAAGAACATGCCCTGATGAGAGGAATCCCATCACAGTTGAATGTTCAGTGGTGGCCTGGCTGCAGTAGGCAAGTGCAGAAGCGGGGATTTACCACTGCAGAAATAGGTGCCCTGATGCTATTGGGGATGATATGCCCTGATGATGGAGGCCAGGTGTTGGCATTTAAATAATCAGAAGTCAAGTACATGCAATGATAGTAATGAGCATCATAGTTTGTCTTATCTTAGGTTGCTATAACAAATTACCATAGATTGGGTGGCTAGCAAAACAAATGTTTATTCCTCCCATTCTGGAGGCTGTAAGTCCAAAAGCAGTGTGCCAGCATTGTTGGATTCTTGGTAAGCATCCTACTCCAGCTTTACAGATGGTAGTTTTCTTGCTGTGTCCTCACATATTGGGAAAAGAGAGAAAACTCTTATGATATGTTTTTGTTTTAAGGGCACTAATCAGATTCATGAAGGTCTCAACCTCATGCCTAATTTCCTCCTAAAAGTCTCAGTTCCAGATAACATCATACTGGGGAAAATTTGGCATTTAGGGTTTCATTAGATGAATTTTGAAGAACACAAGCATTCAGTTGATAACATGATTGGACATGGCAGCCAGTTGGATGTGACCAGGTGTAACTAACTCTGGTACTTAGTTTCAAATAAAAGTAAAGTTCCTTTGAGGACAAGAACAATTATATATATATTTTTGTATATCTCCATGGGGTATGTTTAGACAAAGAATGTACAGAATAAGTATCAGCTTGGGAAAAAAAAAAAGGATACATGTGTGACTGTTTTCAATTGCCAGAAAGACATGAATACTCAAAAGGTCTGTGGTAATACTTCAGATTTTAGACACCAGATAAATGTCTCTAAGGTGATTTAAGGCTAACAGAATGAAAGAAACTTTTCTGGCATAACACCTTCCTCTGAGTCCTCGTATATCACAGTCTGTGCCTCTGCAAAGATGTTAACACATCTTTACTGAAGAGTTTAAATGGTTCCATCCAGTTGTGGCCTCAAATGTTCAAAAGGAAGAATGACTTTGCCCTTTTAAAGCAAGAAACTTTATATCAATGAATATGTGACCAATAAATTGAAAAGTTTAATGTAAAGGCAAACTATACTATATAAATATTTGTTTCCACTGACAACTCAAATCAAATATGTGTTCTAATCTCTTAGAGATGCTCTGAATTGAAGAACAAGAAGAAAAAAATTGACATTTTCAAATTGGATGCATATGGGATATCATCCAGTGCTTGTATTTCTCTGACTTATTTCACTTAGGTGTTCTAGAAGTCCATCCATGTTGTCTCCAATGACAGGATATCCTCCTTTTTTGTGTGGCCAAATAGTGTTCCATTGTGTGCATGTGTCAAGTCTTTTTTTATTCTTTCAAGCATTAGGGAGCATTTAGGTTATTTTCCTATGGTGTCAATTGTGAGGAATGCATCAATAAACATGAGAGTGCATACATTTCTTTGAAATACTGTTTTTATTTCCTTTCAATAAAAATAATAGAACCAACATGTAGTGATCATTTAAAGAAAGACAAAGTCTTTTAGAGGTTGTTAACTGCATTGTTGCTGTCCAATTGCTAAGTCATCTCCGACTCTGCAATCCCATAGATGGTAGCATGCCAGGCTCTTCTGTCCTCCACTATCTCCTGGAGTTTGCTCAAACTCATGTCCATTGAGTCAGTGATGCTATTTAATTATCTCATCATCTGTCATCTCTTCTCCTTGTGTCTTCAGTCTTTTTCTATCAGCGGGGTCTTTTCCAATGAACTGGCTCTTTGCATCAGGTGGCCAAAGTTTTGGAGCTTCAGCTTCAGCATCAGTCCTTCCAATGAATATTCAGGGTTGATTTCCTTTAGGATTGACTGGTTTGATCTCCTCGCAATGCAAGGGACTCTCAAGCGTCTTCTCCAACACCACAGTTTATTTATTTATTTTAAATTTAAATTTATTTATTTTAATTGGAGGCTAATTTCTTTACAATATTGTATTGGTTTTGCCATACATCAACATGAATCTGCCACGGGTATACACATGTTCCCCATCCTGAACCCCTCTCCCACCTCCCTCCCCGTACCATCCCTCTGGGTCATCCCAGTGCACCAGCACCAAGCATCCTGTATCCTGCATTGAACCTGGACTGGTGATTCATTTCTTATATGATATTATACATGTTTCAATGCCATTCTCCCAAATCATCCCACCCTCTCCTTCTCCCACAGAGTCCAAAAGACTGTTCTATACATCTGTGTCTCTTTAGCTGTCTTGCATACAGGGTTATTGTTACCATCTTTCTAAATTCCATATATATGCATTAGTATATTGTATTGGTGTTTTTCTTTCTGGCTTACTTTACTCTGTATAATAGGCTCCAGTTTTATCCACATCATTAGAACTGATTCAAATGCATTTTTTTAAATGGCTGAGTAATACTCCATTGTGTATATGTACCACAGCTTTCTTATCCATTCATCTGCTGATGGACATCTAGGTTGCTTCCATGTCCTGGCTATTGTAAACAGTGCTGCGATGAACATTGGGGTACACATGTTTTTTCAATTCTGGTTTCCTCGGTGTGTATGCCCAGCAGTGGGATTGCTGGGTCATAAGGCAGTTCTATTTCCAGTTTTCTAAGGAAGCTCCACACTGTTCTCCATAGTGGCTGTACTAGTTTGCACTCCCACCAACAGTGTAAGAGGGTTCCCTTTTCTCCACACCCTCTTCAGCATTTATTGCTTGTAGACTTTTGGATCACAGCCATTCTGACTGGCATGAGATGGTACCTCATAGTGGTTTTGATTTGCATTTCTCTGGTAATAAGTGATGTTGAGCATCTTTTCATGTGTTTGTTAGCCATCTGTATGTCTTCTTTGGAGAAATGTCTATTTAGTTCTTTGGCCCATTTTTTGATTGGGTCGTTTATTTTTCTGGAATTGAGCTGCAGGAGTTGCTTGTATATTTTTGAGATTAGTTGTTTGTCAGTTGATTCATTTGCTATTATTTTCTCCCATTCTGAAGGCTGTCTTTTCACCTTGCTTATAGTTTCTTTTGTTGTGCAGAAGCTTTTAAGTTTAATTAGGTCCCATTTGTTTATTTTTGCTTTTATTTCCAATATTCTGGGATGTGGGTCATAGAGGATCCTGCTGTGATTTATGTCAGACAGTGTTTTGCCTATGTTCTTCTCTAGGAGTTTTACAGTTTCTGGTCTTACGTTTAGATCTTTAATCCATTTTGAGTTTATTTTTGTGTATGGTGTTAGAAAGTGTTTTAGTTTCATTCTTTTACAACCGGTTGACCAGTTTTCCCAGCACCACTTGTTAAAGAGATTGTGTTTTTTCCATTGTATATTCTTGCCTCCTTTGTCAAAGATAAGGTGTCCATAGGTGCCTGGATTTATCTCTGGGCTTTCTATTTTGTTCCATTGATCTATATTTCTGTCTTTGTGCCAGTACCATACTGTCTTGATGACTGTGGCTTTGTAGTACAGCCTGATGTCGGGCAGGTTGATTCCTCCAGTTCCATTCTTCTTTCTCAAGATTGCTTTGGCTATTCAAGGTTTTTTGTATTTCCATACAAATTGTGAAATTATTTGTTCTAGCTCTGTGAAGAATACCACTGGTAGCTTGATAGGGATTGCACTGAATCTATAGATTGCTTTGGGTAGTATACTCATTTTCACTATATTGATTCTTCCAATCCATGAACATGGTAATTTCTCCATCTATTAGTGTCCTCTTTGATTTCTTTCACCAGTGTTTTATAGTTTTCTATATAGGTCTTTAGTTTCTTTAGGTAGATATATTTCTAAGTATTTTATTCTTTTCGTTGCAATGGTGAATGGAATTGTTTCCTTAATTTCTCTTTCTATTTTCTCATTATTAGTGTATAGGAATGCAAGGGATTTCTGTGTGTTGATTTTATATCCTGCAACTTTACTGTATTCATTGATTAGCTCTAGTAATTTTCTGGTGGAGTCTTTAGGGTTTTCTATGTAGAGGATCATGTCATCTGCAAACAGTGAGAGTTTTACTTCTTTCCAATTTGGATTCCTTTTATTTCTTTTTCTGCTCTGATTGCTGTGGCCAAAACTTCCAAAATTATGTAGAATAGTCATGGTGACAGTGGGCACCCTTGTCTTATTCCTGACTTCAGGGGAAATGCTTTCAATTTTTTACCATTGAGATTAATGTTTGCTGTGGGTTTGTCATATATAGCTTTTATTATGTTGAGATATGTTCCTTCTATTCCTGCTTTCTGGAGAGTTTTTTTTTTTTTATCATAAATGGATGTTGAATTTTGTCAAAGGCTTTCTCTGCATCTATTGGGATAATCATATGGCTTTTATTTTTCAATTTGTTGATGTGGCAACACCACAGTTTAAAAGCATCAATACTTCAGTGCTCAGTCTTCTTTATGGTCCAACTCTTACATTTGTACATGACTACTAGAAAAACCCAGCTTTGACTATACTGACCTTTGTCAGAATAGTGATGTCTTTACTTTTTAATATGCTATCTAGGTTTGTCATAGCTTTCCTTCCAAGGAGCAAGTGTCTTTTAATTTCATGGCTGTGGTCAATGCTAACACTGATTAATTCACACACCCATTAAGGGATAGTAGGGCTTCTTTGGTGGCTCAGATGGTAAAGAATCTGCCTGGGATGCAGGAGACCTGGGTTCAGTCCTTGAGTTGGGAATATCCCCTGGAGAAGGGAATGGTTACCCACTCCAGTATTCTGGTCTGGAGAATTCCATGGACTATACAGTCCATGGGGTCACAAAGAGTCAGATACGACTGAGCAACTTTCACATTCACTAGTTCAAGGGTTTGTTTATTGATTATTTCAAAGAACTAACTCTTTTAAAAAAAATTCCTGCCTTATTTTAATGTTATTAATTTTCTTTATCTCCACGATAATTCATATCATTTACTCTGATAGTCCTGGATTCTGCTTATTTTTCTATTTATTTAAATAGTAAGGTCAGGTTGATGATTTCAGGGTTCTTCATATTTGTTTTTTTTTTTTTTGGTAATCATTTACAAGTATAATTTTCCAACTTAGCTCTGATTTTGCTACATATTGTAAGTTTTTTGTGTGTGCTTTTATTTTCATTTTTCAATAAGTATTATATAATATTTCTTGTGATTTTATCTTTGACCCATTTGTTAAAATGGTGTTATCTAGTTTACACATATTTGTGAACTTCCCAGCTCTATTCCTGCTATTTATTTCTAGTTTTATTCCACTGTGGTCAGAAAAGAAACTTTGTATGATTTCAAGCATTTAAAAGTTTATGAACACTTTTTTTTTTCATAACATGTATTCTGTCCTTGAAAATATTCAATGTGCATCTGGGAAAATCTGTATTCTTTTCTTGTTTGATGAAGTTTTGTTAGATTGAATTAATCTAGTGTTGTTCAAGGCCTCTACTTTGTTATTAACTTTCAGTCTGATTTTTCTATCCATTATTGATTGTAGGATATTAAAATCTCCTGCTATTATTTGTGAATGTCTTCTTTCCTCTTTTCAATTTCAATCTCTGTGTACTTAGACCTAAAGTAAGATTTTTATAGATAGCATATAGTTGGACCACTTCTAAAATTTAATCCATTCTGCCAATCTCCTGGTTTGATTGGAGAATTAATGCATTTACATTTGACAGGGAAGCGATTAATCAATTTGCATTTAAAGAAATTATTCATAAGATAGAACTGTTTCATTACTATTTTGTTATTTCTTTTTCACTTTTTTGTCCTTCATTTGTTTTATTTATGCCTTCTTTTATGGTTAGCTCTTTTTGTAGTAGACATATGTAGACATATTTTGATTCCCTTCACCTTCCTTTTGCATATATTCTAAAGATATTTTCTTTGTGATAGCCATGGAATTACATATGATACTTTTATGTTATAAAATCAATTTTAAATGGATAAAAACTTGACTTCAAATGCATACAAAAATCCTACTAAATTATTTCTCTGTCTCCCCTGCCACTTTATGTTCTTGATAAAATAAAATTACATCTTTAAATATTGTCTATTATACAGAGTGAAGTAAGCCAGAAGGAAAAACATCAATACAGTATACTAACACATATATATGGAATTTAGAAAGGTGGTAACAATAACCCGGTGTATGAGACAGCAAAAGAGACACTGATGTATAGAACAGTCTTATGGACTCTGTGGGAGAGGGCGAGAGTGGGAAGATTTGGGAGAATGACATTGAAACATGTAAAATATCATGTAAGAAACGAGTTGCCAGTCCAGGTTCGATGCACGATACTGGATGCTTGGGGCTGGTGCACTGGGATGACCCAGAGGGATGGTATGGGGAGGGAGGAGGGAGGAGGGTTCAGGATGGGGAACACATGTATACCTGTGGCGGATTCATTTTGATATTTGGCAAAACTAATACAATTATGTAAAGTTTAAAAATAAAATAAAATTAAAAAAAATAAATATTGTCCATTCATTAACATAGATTTATAATTTTTATGTATTTGTTTTCTAAATACTGTAGAAAATAAAAGGTGGAGTTATAACCCAAAATTACAATAATACCAGTTTTTATGTTTACTTATAATCCTTTGCCAGACATCTTTATATCTTCATATGCATTCCAGTTACTGTCTAATATTTTTTATTTAAACCTGCAGGACTCACATTATAATTTCTTGTAAAGCAGGTCCAATAGTAACGAAGCTCTCAGCTTTTGTTTTCTGGAAATGCCTTAATTTCTACCTCGTTTTTGAAGGAGAATTGTATTAGAATTCTTATCTGACAAGGACTTTTCCCCCCCTCAACTTTCAGTACTTTAAATGTATCATTCCACTGCCTTCTGGCCTCCAAGGTTTTTGCTGAGAAAGTTGGTTGATTGTCCTATTAGATGTGATGTGTAGCTTCTTTCTTGGTTTCAAGATTCTCTTTTTGCCTTTTGACAGTTGACTATGTCTCAGCTTGAGTCTCAATGGATTTATGGTTTTTTGAGTTGAGATTTGTAGACTCATGTCTTTCATCACATTGACATTTTTTTTTTTTTCCTGCCTTTATTTTCTCAAATAATCTCTTTGCCTTTCCTCTTGCCATCTTCTTCACTGACTTCCATAATGTAAATATTGGTATCCCACAAGTCTCTTAAAAATTATTTCTTCCTTCTGTTCCTGAATCTTGATAATTTCAAATGTTTTATCTTCAAGTTTGTTGATTCTTTCTTCTGCCTGCTGAAGGCTGATTCTCTCTAGAAAATTTCTAAATTCAGTTATTTTCTGGCCTCAGAATTTTTGTTTAGTTCCTTTTTATAATTTCTGTTTTTGTTGCTCTACTGATTTTGCTCACATATTGCTTATTTGATTTTCTTTAGTTTTTTCCCTTAATTTTTAGGGTAATTAGAAAATAATTTTAAAGTCTTTGCCTAGAACATCTAGTGTATATGTTTCTCCAGGGATGTTTTTTGCCGTTTATTTCATTCCTTTGATAGGCCATGATTTCCTATTTCTTTGTATGCCTTATGATTTTTGTTGTTATTGAAAATTGGGCATTTATAAAACTATCCAACTTTCCCATTGTATTAATTCTGGCTTGTGCCAAGGAAGTCTTTTACTGAACTTGCCCTTGGTTTTGAGACTTGGGAATTATCTAAGGAAAAATTTTAGTCATTTTAGGTCATTTCTGGGCATCCATATTCCTTGGACCTGTGTATGGCTTTTTCAATTCTTTCATGGATGTGCTGCTTTAAGTGTGTTAATTTTTAAAGTGTCTTTTTGGATCTTTAGATGTTCTGCTGTTTGTCTCCATTCTGAAAAGGAAATATTCTATTTCTCCTCTCAACACTCTATTCTTTACACTTTACTTCTGGTCACCATAGCATTTTCTTCACACTAAGCAGTTCTGATAGTAACTGTCAAGAGTTACTCTATAACCTAGAGGTTAAGGGCCCAGTCCCTCAGGACTTCCCTTGCTTCATCTGTCAATTGCAAGTCTAGATTGTCACCTGTACTTCTGACTAACCAGCTACAGACTGGAGGCTCAAATGTCTCCTCTTCAGAATCAATAATTTGCTAGAGTGCTCTACAGAACACAGAGAAAACTGTTTGCTTGCTATCTTATTGATCTACTAAAAAAGGATACAATCCCTGAAACAACAAGATAGAAGAGATTAATAGGGCCAGGTATTTAAAAAGTATGGACCTTCTGTGCCCCTTCTAGACATGCCACCCTTTGACACCTAACCATCTTTACCAAAACTGAAGCTCCCCTAGCTTCTTTAGTTAAAATGTTTTATGAAGACTTTACAAAATAGGAATGATTAAGTCATTGGTAACTGGTGATTAAACCTTCAGTCCTTCCCTGCTCCCCAGAGGTTGGGGGATAAAGCTGAAAGTTTTAACTCTCCAATAAGAAGGGCAGCTCCGCTGGCAACCAGCCTCCTTTCTGTGATTATCTAGGGGATTTCCACAGTCATTTCATTAATATAAACTGTTGTGGTTGAAAGAAGCTTTTGATGAATAACAAAACTCTTCTTTCCTCTTTATCCCTTTATAGCTATTTCAGGTACTGGGGGAAAAGGCCAAACGATATAACAAAGATGCATCCACCACTCCCATCACTTGGGAAATTGCAAGGGATTTAGGAGCTACCTGTCAGGAACAGGGATAAAGGCCAAATAAATATTTCTTATTATAAATCACAATGCCGCATACCAATATTGTCTGGTCACAAAGGTCTGCAGGTTAGCCTTTCTTCAACTTTCTCAATCAATTCTCTCTGCTGCTCCCTACCTGAGATCCAAATTAGTAGAAGGAGACACCAGTCCTTTAGGAAGCTCATAATAGATTATAAGATTGTTAATAGTCTGCTCTGCTCCGTTTAATTTGAAGAAGGAAATTGGAAACTGGAATGCTTCCTTAGATGGTCTCTTTGATGTCCTTATTGTTAATCTCTGGCCCCAGGCTTTTGTCTCTCTGCATTTTCTACTGTTTCTTTCCAACTGATAATTAAGTTATGCTACTACATATTCCTTCACAACCTTTGGCCGAGATCCATGTGAAGTAGTACAGAGACTAGGATTGGTAACTCTCAGATAGGTTAGAATACTATAAATAAATTCTGTTCTCTTCTTTCTGGATAAAAGTTGTAAATGGGTTACTACCTCCCTCAGACAAAGATTACACCTCATTGAGTAGTGTGTGGACCAAGGACAAGAGAAAATACCACATATTTTCCTACCATTTTAACAGGGCTTTTTAAATTCAGGTACTTGTTTGGTTGCTTTAAACCTTTGACTATTTAACAGAATAATTACATGGTTGTTCTAGGTGACATTTTTGTTTATGATGTCTCTTTTGGGAAACAAGAGCCTAGAGTTTGTTAGTCTTCATTTTGTTCAATTGTCTTAAGTTTTCACTCCAGGCTCTATGACTTACTACATTAGGCTTTGTGAGACACGTATCTCATTTTCAAAGTGGAGATAATATTTTGTAACTTGTAGGCTGACACTTATAGTATCAATGTAGCTGGGTATATAAGGTATGTGTCATAGGGCTTGGGATATTGTGGGCCCTCAATGCATGGTGACAATTATGTGTATCTTATTATTATTATAGTAGTGAAAATATGGAGAGTGATAATACTTTGTTTCATTACCAACATCATCAGAGATTTGGGGAAATGATGGAAGAACCCTCTGTAATATGCTAATTTAGGTTACATTTTGTCTCACAGAAAGCACAGTAGTTTCACCCACTCCTAAATAATAAGTACTTTGGATACCTCAGAGTCACAGAATAACTTTGTAATCTTATTTCTACTAGGAATCTCTCCTAGGTTGTCAAGTTACCATGGCATCTGGACCCAACATGATGGATCCCATCTGTCTAGTAGAAAACAAAAATGCACAGCTTTCAGTGAATCGGAAAGCTCTACAGATTCTTGAGAACATTTCTCAGCCAGTGGTGGTGGTGGCCATTGTAGGACTGTATCGTACCGGCAAATCCTACTTGATGAACCGTCTTGCAGGACAGAACCATGGTGAGTGTTGTACTACATTAAGAGCCAGTTACTTGAATCCAGGTACATCCCAGCTTCTTAATTTTCTTACCTGATCATGTGCAGGGAGAACCAAATTCCTCTCAATAAACCAAACTTCCAGCTATAATTCTCACCACTAAATCAGTACCTTACTATAATTTGTTGTCATATTCTTTGCTTTATTCCTGTTAAGGAAAATCTCTCTTATGAAAGAGATGGGCATACCAGACCGCCTGACCTGCCTCTTGAGAAACCTGTATGCAGGTCAGGAAGCAATAGTTAGAACTGGACATGGAACAACAGACTGGTTCCAAATAGGAAAAGGAGTACGTCAAGGCTGTATATTGTCACCCTGCTTATTTAACTTATATGCAGAGTACATCATGAGAAACGCTGAGCTGGATGAAGCACAAGCTGGAATCAAGATTGCAGGGAGAAATATCAATAACCTCAGATATGCAGATGACACCACCCTTATGGCAGAAAGTGAAGAAGAACTAAAGAGCTTCTTGATGAAAGTGAAAGAGGAGAGTGAAAAAGTTGGCTTAAAGCTCAACATTCAGAAAACAAAGATTATGGCATCTGGTCCCATCACTTCATGGCAGATAATGGGGAAACCGTGGAAACGTGGCTGACTTTATTTTTCTGGGCTCCAAAATCACTTCAGATGGTGATTGCAGCCATGAAATTAAAAGATGCTTACTCCTTGGAAGGAAAGTTATGACCAACCTAGACAGCATATTGAAAAGCAGAGACATTATTTTTCCAACAAAGGTCCATCTAGTCAAGGCTATGGTTTTTCCAGTATTCATGTATGGATGTGAGAGTTGGACTATAAAGAAAGCTGAGCACCAAAGAATTGATGCTTTTGAACTGTGGTGTTGGAGAAGACTCTTGAGAGTCCCTTGGACTACAAGGAGATCTACCCAGTCCATCCTAAAGGAGATCAGTTCTGGGTGTTCATTGGAAGGACTCATGTTGAGGCTGAAACTCCAATACTTTGGCCATCTGATATGAAGAGCTGACTCACTGGAAAATACTCTGATGTTGGGAAAGGTTGAGGGCAGGAGGAGAAGGGGACAATGGAGGATGAGATGGTTGGATGGCATCATTGACTTGATGGATGTGGGTTTGGGTGGACTCTGGGAGTTGGTGATGGACAGGGAGGCCTGGTGCGCTGTGGTTCAGGGGGTTGCAAAGAGTCAAGCACGACTGAGCGACTGAACTGAACTGAATGGTCAAAAATCCTACCTTCTCAGACCTCCTCAAGCACTATTTCCTGCTTTTGTGTCTCCTCCGTCTCAAAAACACATTTTATTTTTCTATGGACTATTACCATCAACATGAGAAAATGTTTGAATATCTGTCTTAAAAAATCCTTACTGGATTTCACATGATATTATGGCTAGCATCCCTGTCCCTTATTAAAAAAGTTTTTTTTTTTTGGGCAAAAAATATTATCTTAGTTTCCTTTTTCCACTTTTCCCCTTCCTATGTCTTTCATCAATTCAATTCTCTTGGGCTTTGAGTCTCATCTTTCTTTCAAAGTATTCTTGTTACAGTTATCAGGGACCTATGTTTTGTCTGATTCATGGATATCTGTTTGTCTCCATCTTGAGCCATTGCTTGGCATCATTCTCAATATTAATATTCCTTCTTTCTAGGAATAGAAGACATAAAAATTAGAACATTATTGAAACAGAGAAAGTACCATCTTGTGTACTGGGATACCCATATTCTAACAATTTGGACTTTGTAGTTGCTTGGCTGTTTGGACAATCTGCTGTCACTGAATGTTGCTTTCTTCCCTCCCTTTGCAGGTTTCCCTCTGGGCTCCACAGTGCAGTCTAAAACCAAGGGCATCTGGATGTGGTGTGTGCCTCACCCTTCCAAATCAGAGCATATCCTGGTCCTTCTGGACACTGAGGGCCTGGGGGATGTGGAAAAGGTAAGACAGATTTATTCCGTGTGACAGATCCATTATTTTTACTATAATGGCTATTGGTTTTACTGCTTAGATTCACTACTAATATGTAAGATATTTGAATATATTATTATCTTTGTTGTATTTGTTTTTAAATATTTGTAAATACCATGAGATAATATATCCATTATCATTTATATTTGCTCCCTATGTATAAGAAAAATGTGTAACATTTAGTAACAGTTTTCATAAATATTTATTTTAACTGCATCTATTCTGAGCATTCAGTTGTGACCAGCAAAGTATACATTTTGTGGTTTACTTTTTTGTTAAATGAGCATGTGGTGTCATGTATTATTGAAAAATGAATTGATTAAGAGGTATTCTACTTTTCTTTTTTTAACCTATATTATCTTATTTCATCCCATTCAGAAAAAAAGGGACACTTGGAGGAATATATTATCTGAATTTTTATTGATGGGGGAACAGAGATCACAAAAAATGTCAGTATAATTGCCCAAGTTAAGTTGTTCCTTTAATTCTGTTTTCAAGGTTTTTTCTTTCTACAACATTATATTAATTATCTGAAATAACAAATAAAAGATATTAAACAAATAACTGAATCAGTTTTTGAAGAGAAGATGGCTAAGTGCTTGCTTTCATATGTTTTCCAGGGTGACTCTAAGAACGACTCATGGATCTTTGCCCTGGCTGTGCTTTTGAGCAGCACTTTCGTCTACAACAGCATGAACACCATCAACAATGATGCCTTGGAGAAATTGCAGTATCCTGGTTTTACTGAAAAATTGATGAGAATGGAGACCAAACCAGATTCCCCTTCCCTGTGGTTGAATTGCCTTTGTTGTAGGAGACGGGACCCAGGTCAAAAGAGAGAGCTTATAATTTTTTATAAGAAAAATGTGGGAATTCTTCATATGTATTATTTTTCTTAACCAAGTGCTAGTTATGTGACAGAGCTCACAGAACTCATCAGGGCCAAGTCCTCTCCAAAAATGGATGGAGTAAGAGATTCCGTAGAGTTTGTGAGTTTTTTTCCAGACTTTATCTGGACTGTACGGGATTTCACCCTGGAGCTTAAATTAAATGATGACCCTATCACAGAAGATGAGTACCTGGAGAAGGCCTTGAAGCTGATTAAAGGTATCAGAAAATGGCTTGGGTGTGGATGGTCCTAAAGAGGGTCAAAGCTATGAAACACTGCCCATCATCTCTGTGATAGCATCTGTATTTGAAACTAGGTCAAGACTCATAGAAATGGTGCCTGGGAAATAGGTTGTTATTCCTTGATAAGTTCTAGCAACTAGAGTTTTGTTCACTGAAGAATAGGGTTTAAGTCAAATGAAATTATTCAGAACTATGTATATTTGCTTTTTTATTTTTTAGATTTTACATATAAGTGATATCTTATAGCATTTGTCTGTCTTTGTCTGACTTATTTCACTAGCATAATATTCTCTAGGTCTATCCATGTTCCTGCAAAGAATTTTGTTCTCTATAATGGCCAAGTATTATTCCATAGATTGCTTCAGCATTTTGGCTATTGTTTCATAGTGCTGCTATGAACATTAGAGAGAATGTACCCTTTCAAATTAGTGGGTTTTTCCCCCCCATGCTTTATATCCAGGCATGGCATTATTGAATTATATGGAAGTTCATTTTTAGTTTTTGAAAACTTCCACATTGTTTTCCATGGTGGCTGTACCAATTTATATTCCTACAAGAGTGTTTATCCCTTCATGGATCACAGCCATGTCATGGTGAAGGGGCTTGCATAACTCAATGAAGCTATGAGTCATGCCATGCAGGGCCACCCAAATGGATGAGTCATAGTAGAAAGTTCTGATAAAACCTTGTTCACTGGCGGAGGGAATGGCAAACCACTCCAGTGTTGCCTCAAGAATGCCATGAACAATATGAAAAGGCAAAAAGATGTGACACCAGAAGATGATCCCTCCAGGTGAGAAGGTTTCCAACACGCTACTGGAGATGAGCATAGAAATAGTTCCAGAAAGAATGAAGAGGCTGGGCCAAAGCAGAAAAGATGGTCAGTTGTAGATGTGTCTGTTGGTGAAAGTAAAGTCTGATGCTATTAAGAACAAAGTCAAATAGGAACTGGAATGTTAGGTCCAAGAGTCAAGGTAAATTGCACATGGTCAAGCAGAAGATGGCAAGAATGAACATTGACATTTTAGGAATCAGTAAACTAAAATTGATGGGAATGGGTGAATTTAATTCAGATGACCTTTATATCTACTACAGTTGGCAAGAATCCCTTAGAAGAAATGGAATAGCCCTCACAGTCAACAAAAAAGTCCATAATGCAGTACTTGGGTGGAATCTCAAAAATGACAGAATGATCTTGGCTTGTTTCCAAGACAAATGATTCAACATCACACTAATTCAAATCTATGCCCTAACCACTAATGCTGAAGAAGCTAAAGTTGAACAGTTCTATGAAGACCTATGAGACCTTCTAGAACTAACAATAAAAAAAATGTCCTTTTCATCACAGGGGACTGGAATGCAAAAGTAGGAAGTCAAGAGATACCTGGAGTAACAAGCAAGTTTGTCCTTGGAGTACAAAATGAAGTAGAGCAAAGGCTAACAGAGTTTTGTCAACAGAACACACTTGTCATAGCAAACACCCTCTTCCAACAACATAAGAGACAACTCTACATGTGGACATCACCAGATGGTTAATATCAAAATCAAATTGATTTTATTCTTTGCAGCCAAAAATGGAGAAGCTCTATACAGTCAGCAAAAACAAAACTTGGAGCTGACTGTGGCTCAGATCATGAACTCCTTATTGCAAAATTCAGGCTTAAATTGAAGAAAGTAGAAAAAATTCAGGGTTCCCTGTGAGCTCAGTTGGTAAAGAATCTGCCTTCAATGCAGAAGACCTGGGTTTGATCCCTGGGTTGGGAAGACCCCTGGAGAAGGGAATTGGCAACCCACTCTAGTATTCTTGGCTGGAGAATCCCCATGGACAGAGGAGTCACAAAGAGTCGGACACGACAGACTGACTAAACACAGCACACAAAAAAACTACAAGGCCGCTCAGGTATGGCCTAAATCAAATCCCTTATGATTATACAGTGGAAGTGGTGAGTAGATTCAAGGAATCTGGTCTTGTAGACAGAGTGCATGAAGAACTATGGACAGAGGTTAGTAACATTATATAGAAGACAGTGACCAAAACCATCCCAAAGAAAATGAAATCAAGAAGGCAAAGTGGTTGTCTGAGGAGGCTTTATAAATAGCTGAGAAAAGAGAAGTGGAAGGCAAAGGAGAATGGGAAAGATATACCCAAGTGAATGTAGAGTTCCAAAGAAAAGCAAGAAGAGATAAAAAAATCTTCTTCAGTGAACACTGTAAAAGAAAAAAAAAATAGAGAAAAACAATAGAGTGGGAAAGACTAGAGATCTCATCAAGAAAACTGGAGATACCAGGGGAAACTTTCATGCAAGGATGGGCACGCTAAAGGACAGAAATGGTAAGGACTGAACAGAAGCAGAAGATATTAAGAAGATGTGGCAAGAGTACACAGAAAAACCAGACACAAAAAGGGTTTTAATGACCCAGATAACCACGATGGTATGATCACTCACCTAGAGCCAGACATCCTGGAATGTGAAGTCAAGTGGGCTTTGAAAGTGAAAGTGTTAGTCACTCAGTCATGTCTAACTCTTTGCAACCCCATGAACTATATTCCCGGCTTCTCTGTCCATGGTATTCTCCAGGCAGGAATACTGGAGTGAGTTGCCATTTTCTTCTCAGCAGATCTTCCCAACCCAGGGATTGAATCCAGGTCTCCTGCACTTCAGGTGGTTTCTTTACTAGTTGAGTAACCAGGAGAGATAGTGGGCTTTAGGAAGCATTGATAGAAACAAAGCTAGTGGAGATGATAGAATTCAGCTGAGCAACTTAAAATCCTAGAAGATGATGCTGTTAAAGTGCTGCACTCAATATATCAAATTTGGAAAACTCAAATTTGGAAAACTCAGCAAGGAACACAGGACTGGAGAAAGTGTTTTCATCCAACCCCAAAGAAGGACAATACCAAAGAATGTTCAAACTACCATAAAATTGTGTTCACTTCACATGTTAACAAGATAATTTGCAAAATCCTTCAAGTTAGGCTTCAGCAGTATGTAAACAGAGAAATTCCAGATGTACAAGCTGGATTTAGAAAAGGCAGAGGAACCAGAGATTAAATTGCCAACATTTGCTGGATCATACAAAAAGCAAGGGAATTCCAGAAAAACATCTACGTCTGCTTCACTGACTATGCTAAAGCCTTTGATTGTGTGGATCACAACAAACTGTGGAAAATTCTTAGATTCAGGAATACCTTACCTCTCTCCTGAGAAACCTGTATACAGGTCAAGAAGCAACAGTTCAAACCAGACATGGAACAACAGGCTGGTTCCAAATTGGGAAAGGAGTACATCAAGGCTGTGTATTACTACCTTGCTTATTTAACTTCTATGCAGAGTACATCATGCGAAATGCCAGGCTGGATGAATCACAAGCTGGCATCAAGATTGCTGGGAGAAAAGTCAACTTCAGATATGCAAATAATACCACTCTAATGGCAGAAAGTAAAGAGGAACTAAAGAACCTCTTGATGAGCGTGAGAAAAGAGAGTGAAAAAAGCTGGCTTAAAACTCAACATTCAATGAATTAAGATCATGGAATCTAGTCCCATCACTTTATGGCAAACAGAAGGGGGGAAAGTGGAAGCAGTGACAGATTTTATTTTCTTGGGCTCCAAAATTACTGTTGATGGTGACTGCAGCCATGAAATTAAAAGATGCTTGCTCCTCAGAAGGAAAGCTATGTCAAGTCTAGACAGTGTACTAAAAAGCAGAGATATCACTTTGCCAGCAAAGGTCCATATTGTCAAAGCTACGGTTTTTCCAGTAGTCATGTATGGATGTGAAAGTTGAACCATAAAGAAGGCTGTGCACCAAAGAATTGATGGCTTTTGAACTGTGGTGTTGGAGAAGACTCTTGCAAGGTAACCAAATGAGTCAATCTTAAAGGAAACTAAGCCTAAATATTCACTGGAAAGACTGAAAGCTGAAGCTGAAGCTCCAATACTTTGGTCACTGATGTGAAAAGCTGACTCACTGGAAAAGATCCTGATGCTGGGAAAGATTAAGGGCAGGAGGAGAAGGGTGTGACAGAAGATAAGATGGTTGGATGGGATCACCGACTCAATGGTCATGAGTTTGAGTAAACTCTGGGAGATAGTGAAGGACAGGGAAGCCTGGCATGCTGCAGTCCATAGGATCATAAAGAGTCAGACATGATTTCGGGACAGAACAAAAACAAGAGTGTTTGAGTATTCCTTTTTCTTTACATCCTCATCAGTATTTATTATTAATATATGTAGACTGTTTTTGATTTGTAGCTCTCTAATAGTTATCATTGTTGAGCATCTTTCCCTGCACCTGTTGGCTCTGTATATCTAGTTTGGAAAAATGTCTATGTAGGTCCTCTGCCCATTTTTGATAGGATAGAAGAGTGATTCAAAAATAATATAGCTACTATTTACATCAAAGAGTGTTTTGCCTATGCTTTTTTCTAGGAGTTTTATGCTTTAGTTATTACTTTTACATCTTTAATTCATTTTGAGTTTCTTTTTATATATGGTGTGAGGAAATGGACTAATGTCCTTGTTTTATATGTAGCTGTCCAGTTTCCCACAACGGCTTATTGAAAAGACTCTTTTTCCAGTGCATAATCTCACCTCCTTTGTACATTAGTTAACTGTAGGTGCATGAATTTATTCCTTCTATTCCCTTGATCTGTGTGTCTGTTTTGTGCTGCTACCATGCTGTTTTGATGACTGTATCTTTGTATATAGTCTGAAGTCTGGGAGGGTCATACCTCAGACTTGCTCTTCTTTCTCAAAGTTGCTTTAGCAATTTAAGATCACTTGTGATTCCATTTGAATTTTAGGGTTATTTGTTTCAGTCCTGTGAAAAAATGTCCTGGGTATTTTAATAGGAATTGCAGTAAATCTGTAGATTGTTTTGGCTAGTATGGCTATTTTCACAATATTATGTTTTTCAATCCAAGAGCACAATATATCTTTTCATTTATTTCTGTTATCTTAAAATTCCTTCATGTATATAGGAAAACAGAATAAGACTCACAGATATAGAAAAAAAATTACTGGGGGAGGTAAAGAGAAAGGGGAAGGATGGAAGTACGATTTTCAGATATACAAGCTACTACATATAAAATAGGTAAGCAATAAGTTTATATTGTATAGCACAGGTTATACCTAGTATGTTGTGATAACTTTTAAAAGAGTATAACCTTCAAAAATACTGAACCTGTATGCTTTACACTTGAATTTAATATAATATTGTAAATCAACTATACTTGGATTAAAAAAAAAGAAAAATTTGATGCAAGTATAAAATATTTTGAACTATATGTTTTCAACTATTCTAGATGGTTGTGAAAGTCAGATATAAATGTACTTCTCTTAAAGTATAGATAAGCTAGAGCTTCACATAAAATTATTAAAAAAATAATGAGGCTTAAGTGAATTATCTAAGTATACTTATCTAGGAATTAGAGTAAAAATTACTCAAAATTAAGTTACACTTAAAGTAAACTGTACCTTAACATCCAAATACAATGTGTTAAAACTCTTCAAAAACAAGACACTTGTGTTCCTTATTATGCTTATCATTTTTTGTGACAATGAAAACAATGAACTATTAATGTTAATGTAAGGCATAGTATCACATATGTAAGGCATAATATCACAATGAAGAACAGATTCCCCTTACTCTACTCAAAGACAGATGTAACTTTCTAGAGATTGGATAGTTGTATAATCTACAAAAAGTGACTTTACACCCTGAATACACCCAGGATTCAATTTCAGTCTATTTGTTGTTCAGTCCCTCAGTCATATCCAACTCTTTGTGACCATATAGACTGCAGCAAGCCAGACTTCTCTGTCCTTCACCATCTCTGGGAGTTTGCTCAAACTCATGTCCATTGAGTCGGTGATTCAATCTAACCATCTCATCCTCTGTTATCCCCTTCTCCTCCTGACTTCAGTCTTTCCCAGCATCAGGGTCTTTTCCAGTGAGTTGGCTCTTTGCATTATGTGGCCAAAGTATTGGAGCTTCAGCTTCAGCATCAGTCCTTCCAGTGACTATTTAGAGTTGATTTCCTTTAGGATTGACTGATTTGATTTGATTGCTGTCCAAGTGACTCTCAGAGTCTTCTCCAGCACCACAGTTCGAAGCCATCAATTCTTTGGTGCTCAGCCTTATTTATCATCCAGCTCTCATATCTGTACATGACTACTGGAAAGACCATAGCTTTGACTATATGGACCTTTGTTGGTAAAGTAATGTCTCTGCTTTTTAATATGCAGTCTAGGTTTGGCATAGCTTTTCTTCTAAGGAGCAAGCATCTTTTAATTTCATGGCTGCAGTCACCATTTGCAGTAGTTTGGAGCCCAAGAAAATAGTCTGTCACTGTTTCCATTGTTTCCCCATCTATTTGCCATGAAGTGATAGGACTGGATGCCATGATCTTAGTTTTCTGAATGTTGAATTTTAAGCTAGCTTTTTCACTCTCCTCTTTCACCTTCATCAAGAGGCTCTTTAGTTCCTCTTCGCATTCTGCCATAAGGGTGGTGTCATCTGTATCTGAGGTTATTGATATTTCTCCCAGCAATCCTGATTCCAGCTTGTGCTTCATCTAGCCTGGCATTTCACATGATGTACTCTGCATAGACGTTAAATAAGCAGGGTGACAATATGCAGCCTTGATGTACTCCTTTCCCAATTTTGAATCAGTGTGTTGCTGGTTGAACAGTTGAACCAACTGTTGCTTCCTGACCTGCATACATACTTTTTTATGATTTCTTATAACAGATCCTTCATTTTACTTTCCTCATCATATCATTATTTTTATTCTAACAGATTTATTCATTATAATTATTTTGGGTTAATAAATTATTTTAATGAATTACATTTAGGTTGGTGACTATTGGGGAAAACCAATGTGTTTATGGAGTAGTCATGAATTCTTCAAATTACATTTAAGTCACGTTTAGTATTCAGAGTTTCTACTGAAAAATAGCTAATCTTATTTGTAGTGTGTGAATTTTGACTGCATCTGTCAATGAAGTTTTTATGTCCTATTTTAACTGTTACTCCACTATCTTTGTAGCTCCTCTTCATTATGTTCCTACAGTTTACTTCCAACATTGGTTGGACTCTACCTGAACTGGACATTTGATCATTCATTAAATTCATTAAATTTGATAAATATCCAATAAAGCAGGCAGGCTTCCTCTGTGGCTTAGGGGTAAAGAATCCACCTGCAATGCAGGAGAGGTGCAGGAGACATGGGTTCAATCCCTGGGTCAGGAAGATCCTCTGGATAGAATACTGGCAACCCACTCTAGTATTCTTACCTGGAGGGTTCCATGATTAGAGGAGTACATGGAGTCGCAGAGTCAGACATGACTGAGTGACTGAGCACACATGTAAAGTGGGCAGTATATTTGGTTCTGTGGATGCAAAATACATTTACCTGAGACAAATATTTCCTAAAATTTCTCTCCAGAGATGTCATTCATATAAGTTAAATTTGGGTGAGTGCATTAAAGAAGTTCTATGAGCAGAGAAGACTCCAAAAATTAAAAATCCCCAGTCATTAAAATTTCTAGCTGACTTATTTGAATACTGTGCTTATTGTATTTCTGTTTTCTCTCTTCCTCAGGTTCACATCCCAATGTTAAAAAGGCCAACCTACCCAGGGAGTGTATCAGGCATTTTTTCCCAAAACGGAAGTGTTTTGTCTTTGACCGGCCAGTAAATGATAGGGAACTCCTAGCCCATCTTGATGAAGTTTTAGAAAGTCAACTGGATCCTAAATTCAAGGAACAATCGGATACTTTCTGTTCATATATCTTTACCCATGCAAGAACCAAGATCCTCAGGGAAGGGGTGAAGGTCACTGGGAAGCGTGAGTCTACTTTTCCAAAATCGTATTTCTTTATGGCCTGATATAAATTAAACATTCATTTATATGTTCTTCAGTAGTTTCATTTTATAAAGAAGTATGTAATTCTACATTTTCATACTCCAGAGATAAGTATGTATGTGTTTCAGAAATTATCTGTCATCATGGGATTAGTAAATTCCTTTCTAAAATCACTTGTAACTGATACCTGGGGTTCCTACATTTAAAAAGATCCCCACCATTGATGACAAAAGTCAATAAATGATCAAATACTTCTCAGAGGAAGTCTTATACTGCAAGTGTTCTTCTTAAGGAGACTACTTAGAAGTGAGTTTAAACCAGTCCAAAATAAATATTAGTTTCTGACTCCCTGAAAAATCCATCAAAAAGTTAGGAGTTAGGAACAAATATTATTTAAATTATTCTACTAATCTGTTTACCTGTGTAGTCAGTATTATTCTCTTAATTTGTGCTATTATGAAACAATTTTTCTGAGACATCTCCAATTATGTTGGATGAAGGTAGGTATTTGACATTTCCTTAAAGTTATGGCTCAAATAAATGAAACAGTAAATGTAAAAATGAAAGTGATGAGAGTAGAAGTTGAGATGTGTGAGTTTGTGTGTGTGTGTGTGGTTTTAGAATGGTAATTTCAAAACCTTGGATCTCACTGAGTGAAAAATTGATATGTCTTCATGTTTCTTATTTTATTCAGGTCTGGGGACTCTGGTTGTGACCTATGTAGATGCCATCAACAGTGGAGGAATTCCTTGTTTGGAGAATGCAGTGACAACTCTGGCCCACCTGGAGAATTCAGCAGCCATGCAGAAGGCAGCTGACTACTACAGTGAGCAGATGACCCAGCGACTGAACCTCCCCACAGACACGCTCCAGGAGCTGCTGGAGGTGCACACAGCCTGTGAGAGGGAAGCCATTGTAGTATTCATGAATCAGTCTTTCAAGGATGAAAATCAGGACTTCCAGAAGAAGCTCCTGGTACTGTGTTTAGCATTTGTCCTTTCAAATTCATGCCCTTCTGGAATGACGTCTGGAATTGTATATATTCATCCTATAGTTTATCTCCTATTCAGGATAAAGTTGCCCAGATTCTCATGGGACAGAGAATCCTAAAGGACCATATATCCTTTTTCTTTGAACCTTGGGGAATTTGTTCAAGATCCAACAGATCTGTCAAGCATTCATTTCTCCTTTAGTGAATTGTGACATTATTTCAAAACTCTCCTAACTCAGTCCTGAGATGATTGCTCTTGATTTCCCTGGGCAGACTCTCTCAACAAAGATTGTTCTTTATATTTAGTTTCTTTTTTATTTGTCTTATTGCTTTTGTTGAAGATAGAACCACAGGATGTTAGAGTTACTAGTAATAAAAAAGAAAGTGAAAGTCACACAGTTGTCTCCAACTCTTTGCAATCCCATGGACTCTAACCTGCCCTGCTCCTCTGTCCATGGTTTTCTCCAGGCAAGAGTACTGGAGTGGGTTGCCATTTCCTTCTCTAGGGGATCTTCCCGACACAGGGATCAAACCCAGGTCTTCTGCATGCAGGCAGATTCTTTACCAACTTGAACCACTAGGGAAGAGTTAATTCAAAAGTGGGATTTCACAAAAGAAGAAACTGAATTTCAGGGAGATTAAGAAACTTCTGTATAGTCTTACAGAGGTTTCAGAGTTGGGAGAAAATCTCTGTATTTTGGCTACATTGCTTGTGTTGCTCCACTAGAATGGTTTTCTCATGAGGATCACCTTAGACCAATCTTTCTATTAGATTTCTTGAAAATTTATCTCCTCTATTCCATGCTTCTGGTGACATCTCTACATTTACCCTGTAGGAAATCATAAAGAATAAGAAGGAAGGTTTTTTGCAACAGAATGAAGAGGCATCTGCTAAATACTGCCAGACTAAACTTGATCAAATTTCGAAGACCCTAAAGGAAAGTATTTCAGCAGGGAGTTTCTCTGTTTCTGGAGGGCACAAACTCTACAGGAAAGCAATGGAAAGATTACAACAGGACTATTGCCATGTGCCCAGGAAAGGAGTGAAGGTGAGGAACAAGGGGAGCATGGGGAGCCTACAGAATAGAGTCCAGGGGGTCTCCTGAAAATCTGAGAGCAAAACACCATGTGAGAGAGAGCATGGGGATATCATGACAGCTCAGGGCCTTGTTGTTGTGCAGTCTCTCAGTCATGTCTGAATCTGTGACACTGTAGACTGTAGCACATCAGGCTTCCCTGTCTTTCATCAACTCTGGGAGTTTGTTCAAATTCCTGTCCATTGAGTTGGTGATGCCATCCAACCATTTCATCCTCTGTCATTCCCTTCTCCTCCTGCCTTCAATTGTTCTCAGCATCAGGGTCTTTTCTACTGAGTAGGCTCTTCACATCAGGGAGCCAAATTATTGGAGCTTTGGCTTCAGCATCAGTCCTTCCAGTGCATATTTAGGGTTGATTTCCCTTAGGATTGACTGATTTGATTTGATTGCTGTCCAAGGGACTCTCAAAAGTCTTCTCCAGAACTGTAGTTTGAAGGCATCAATTCTTTGGTGCTCAGATATTTTTATTGTCCAACTCTCACATCCATATATGACTACTAGAAAAACCATAGCTTTGGTGATACAGACCTTTGTCAGCAGTGTCTCTGTTTTTTAATATGCTATGTAGGTTTGTCATTGCTTTTCTTCCAGGGAGCAAGTGTCTTTTAAATCATGGCTGAAGTCACCATCTGCAGTGATTTTGGAGACCAAGAAAATAAAGTCTGTCACTGTTTCCATTGTTTCCCCACTTATTTGCCATGAAGTGATGGGACTGGATGCCCTGATCTTAGTGTTTTGAAGATTGAGTTTTAAGCCAACTTTTTCACTTTCCTCTTTCACCTTTATCAAGAGGTTTTTAAAATTCTTCTTCACATTCTGCCATAAAAGGATGGTGCCATCTACATATCTGAGGTTATTGATATTTCTCCCTGAAATCTTGATTCCAGCTTGTTTTTCAGCCAGCCAGGTATTTTGCATGATGTACTATGCATAGAAATTAAATAAGCATGGTGATAATATACAGTCTTGATGTACTCCTTTCCCAATTTTGAACCAGTCTGTTGTTCCATGTCCAGTTCTAACTGTTGCTTCTTGACCTGCATACAGGTTTCACAGGAGGCAGGTAAGGTATCTGGTATTCCCATCTCTTTAAGAATTTTCCACAGTTTGTTGTGACCCACATAGTCAAAAGCTTTAGTGTAGTCAATGAAGAAAAGTAGATGTTTTTCTAGAATTCTCTTGATTATTCTGTAATCCAACATATGTTGGCAATTTGATCTCTGGTTCCTCTGCCTTTTCTAAATCTAGCTTGAAAACCTGAAAGTTCTTGGTTTGCATACTATTGAAACTTAACTTGAAGGATTTTGAGCATGACCTTGCTAGCATGTGAAATGAGTGCAATTGTGTGGTACTTTGAACATTCTTTGGCATTTCTCTTTTTGGAATTGTAATGAAAACTGACCTTTTCCAGTCCTGTGGCCATGGTGAGTTTTCCAAATTAGCTGGGATATTGAGTGCAGCACTTTTACAGCATCTCCTTTTCAGATTTGAAATAGCTCAGCTGGAATTCCAATACTTCCACTAGCTTTGTTTGTAGAGATGCTTCCTGAGATCCACTTAACCTCACACTCCAGGGATGTCTGGCTCTAGGTGAGTGATCATACCATCATGTTTATCTGGTTCATTAAGATCTTTTTTGTATAGTTCTTCTGTGTATTCTTGTCACCTCTTCTTAATATCTTCTTCTATTAGGTCCTTACCATTTCTGTCCTTATTTGTGCCTATCTTTGCATGAAATGTTCCCTTGGTATCTCTCATTTTCTTGAAGAAATCTTTAGTCTTTCCCATTCTATTGTTTTCCTCTATTTCTTTGCATTGTTCACTTAAAAAGGCTTTCTTATTTCTCCTTGCTGTTCTCTGAAACTCTGCATTTAGATGGATATATCTTTCATTTTCTCCTTTGTCTTTGACTTAATTTCTCTTTTTTCTCAGCTATTTGTAAGGCTTCCTCAGACAACCATTTTGCCTCTTTGCACTTCTTCTTCTTGGGGACGGTTTGGATCACCACCTCCTGTACAGTGTCACGATCCTCCGTCCATAGTTCTTCAGGCACTTTATCAGATATAATCATTTGAATCTATTCATAACTTCCACTATAATCATGAGGGATTTGATTTAGGTCATACCTGAATGGTCTATTGGTTTTCCCTATGTTCTTCAATTGAAGTTTAAATTTTGCAATAAGGAGTTCATGATCTGAGCCACAGTCAGCTCCCAGTCTTGTTTTTACTGACTGTACAGAGCTTTTCCATCTTTGGCTGCAAAGAATATAATCAATCTGATTTCAGTATTGACCATCTGGTAGTATTGTTCCATGTGTAGAGTCTTCTTTTGTGTTGTTGAAAAAGGGTGTTTGCTATGAACCTTGAATTCTCTTGACAAAATTCTATTAGCCTTTGTCCTGTTTCATTTTCTATTCCAAGGCCAAATTTGCCTGTTACTTTAGATATCTCTTGACTTCTCACTTTTGCATTCCAGTCCCCTATGATGAAAAGGATATCTTCTTTTGGTGTTAGTTCTAGACGGTCTTGTAGATCTTCATAGAACTGTTCAATTTCAGCTTCTTTGGCATTATTGTTTGGGGCACAGATTTGTATTATTGTGGTATTGAATAGTTTGCCTTGGAAACAAACTCATATCATTCTGTCATTTTTGAGATTACACCTAAGTACTGCATTTTGGACTCTTTTGTTTACTATGAAAGCTACTCCATTATTACATGTTATTTATTGTCGAGGAGAAATGGCCATTCCCCCAAAATGAGTATCAATTTCTGATATCCATCAGAGAGAGAATGGAAGTCATTCATTTTCTTTATCCTATAACATGACATTTAATGTGCCACATGCTGAGTATTTATGATGCAAAGTCAGAATCCTTATACTCAAGGCTGATCAAAGTGGACAGATGTCAAATAAACAGACCCTCAAATATGGAAAGATAACATTTATGAACCTATGATCTTGGGCTTCACTGGTAGTGATAATAAACATAATAATAATACAAATAATATATATAAAACTGTTATTGCCTATAGGCATAATGTTAAGCTTTTTCTCTGGAAATTTAAACTTAATCCTCCTAAAGTTGTTCTGAAGCATCTAGTCTTATTATCCACATTTTCTATATGTGAATTAGGAAGCACAAACTGCTTAAATAAATTGCCTAAGATTACACACTAGCAAGTAGCAGGAGACAACAGCAGCATGAATTACAATCTGACAATCACATTGGACATATAGTTTAGGAAAATTTCCTGGAAAAGAAGGGGAATATCAGTTGAAATATTTTGTATGTTGTTTAGGTTGAGATGTTATCCAAAGGGAAGAGCCCCAGGTAAACATGCAAATATATGAGATTGTGAGTTTGTACAACTGCAATTAATTCTGACTGCTTGATACCTGGGGCAGATAAAAGAAAATAGCACTGGGCGGGGGACTGAAAGGAGACATGCAGAGTCTCTGGTGACACTCAGAAGCTTGAATGCTTTGTAAGAAGCTCCTGGGACATTTTAAGCAGAAAGTGAAAATGACACAGAAGGACTCATTTATACAGAACAAGTCTCCTTGGTAGGAATCTAAAGTGCTTTGGTTCTTCTTAATTCCTTAGACAAATGAGGTCCTCCAGAACTTCCTGCAGTCTCAGGTGGCAATCGAGATATCCATCCTGCAGTCAGATAAAGCCCTCACTGATGCAGCAAAGGCCATAGCAGGTATGGGGCTCATATCTTAGCAGGGTGGGGATGTTCATTCAATGCCCTTTAACAGATCAAATAAAGATCTTTCCAAAATAATGAGCTTCCACTTCTTCTGTGGAATACACACTGCTAAATCTGAAAATAACAGAGTTGTGGTTGGATATCAGCCAGATGGTCAAGACCTTTCCCATCATATTCTCAAATCTGCTCCTGATGTGTGGCACCAGGTGAATTCTGAGATTTCCCACTCTCTTTTCAAAGTTGATTTGGTTTCTAATCTCAAGAAAGTAGAGTTTGAGTCTAATCTGTTACTTGCTTCTTTTTCTGAAACCTTTGTTGGGCAGAGGAGCAAGCCAGGAAGGAGGCAACTGAGAGGGAACGCGAATTGCTAATACAGAAACAATACGAGCAGCAACAGCAGATGGAAGCTCAAGACAGAAGTCTCAGGGAAAACATAGCCCAGCTGAGAGAGAAGCTGGAGAGAGAAAGAGAAAACTTTGAGAAAGAGAAGGAAAGGCTACTGGAACACAGGCTGAAGGTAAGTCTGGCATGGTCTCACCAGTTCCTGACAGACACTGAGCTGACACATCAAGAGGGAATGGGTAAAAGTTAAAGCAAAATAAAAAAAAAAAAAAAAAAAAAAGCACTACTGGCATTACCACATTCGCTTTAATCAAAGTTTTGAATCCTGGCTTTTCAAAAGACCTTTGAATTTTGCTCCACACTGAGACCCTGGAGAAGCTATGATGACTTTGGTCCCCCTAAGTACTTAAAGAATATAAATATCATCTCCAAGGTTTTAGGTGCTATGTAGTTGTGATTCTAGGATGATCTCATGGGGATTTCATGGATTATCAAACAACAATTCCATCCAGATGTTTTTAATATTAGCAGCAACTTGGTACTTTGCTAAGATTACTGTCAATGATCAGGAACCTTACAAGCACAAAGACTCTAATTTGGATCTATGTTGACCTAAAACTATCTGATATGTTCAGACATAAAAATGTGGGGAGGTTATGTCTTCTAAACTTGCTGTAGTTGTCTCCAGGTGTGAATAGCTTGCCTGAATCACTACATAGCTTGTGTGGGAGGTGTGTTCCTTTCCCATCTAGACATGTTTATGTGCAATTTCTTGATCGGCTTATAAGTTCCCGTATTTCCACAATATAAGTGACCATGCCATCCCAAATGAAACTGATAATTTGTGCAAGTGGACTAATAGTTCTCTTCCAACCCAGAGTTTTGGCTGGAACATATAAATGCATTTGTCCTCATGCTTGACTTTAGCAGCCAAGCACAACCCTAATGGTGTGTAAACATTAGTAAGGTTGGGAACTGTTCTTCCTCTCACTGTCCAGGTCTAACTCAGAAGATATTCTCTGCCACAAACATTATCCTTTGATAATCTAATAAGAGAGAATAATCATATGTGTCAGATAGAGACAATTTAACAAAGTTCTTAAATACAAAGTCTGACTCTTGAAAAAATGTGTTTTTCAAAAGTTTGCAGTTTCCTCTCCCCACCTTCCTTTATTTCAGGCTCAAAATGATCTGCTTACTGAAGGATTTAGTAGAAAAGCTGAGGAAATGAAAGCAGAGATAAAACACCTAAGAAACATAATTGAGAAGAGTAAAAAGGATAAAGCTTCTTGGATTTCAAAGACTCTGGATGGACTTGCCACTGAAGCAACTGCAATTCTGTCTCTTCCCGCTAAAGTAATTGGTTGGGGTCTGAAGGGCTTGAGCTCACTGTTTAAATAGCATTAGCTTTTACTTAAGTATATCACAGAATGTGGATATATGCTCTGCCCTAATTTTGGTATGCATGTTTTTTAGTTTTATTCTGAAAGCTTTTAAGCATAAAAAGTGCCTACTAGATGAAATTACTGCCTGACATACTTCAGATCAGATCAGATCAGATCAGTCGCTCAGTCGTGTCTGACTCTTTGCGACCCCATGAATCGCAGCATATCTAACATACTTAAGATAGACTAAATGTTGGTTTTGTTGTTGTTCAGTTGCTCACTCATGTTTGACTCTTTGCAACCTCATGGATTGCAGCACATCAGACTTCCCTGTCCTTCACTATCTTCCAGAGTTTGCTCAAACTCATGTCTATTGAGTCAATGATGCCATCCAACCGTCTCATCATCTGGTGCCCCATTCTCCTCCTTTTGGAGCTTCAGCTTCAGCATCAGTCCTTCCAATGAATATTTAGAGTTTATTTGCTTTAGGATTGACTAATTTGATCTTGCTGTCCAAGGGACTCTCAAGAGTCTTCTCCAGCACCATAGTTCAAAAACGTTAATCTTCAGTGCTCAGCCTTCTCTAGGGTACGATTCTCACAATGCATGACTGCTGGAAAAACCATAGCTTTGACTATATAGACCTTTATCAGCAAAGTGATATCTCTGCTTTTTAATATGATGTCTATGTCTGTCAACCTTTTCTACCAAGAAGCGTCTTAATTTCATGGCAGCAGTCATGATCTGCAACGATTTTGGAGACCAATAAAATAAAGTCTGTCACTGTTTCCATTGTTTCCCCATCTATTTGGCATGAAGTGATAGGACTGGATGCCATGATCTCAATTTTTTGAATGTTGAGTTTTAAGCCAGTTTTTTTACTTTCTTTTTTCACTTTCATCAAGAGGCTCTTTAGTTCCTCTTTGCTTTCTGCCATCAAGGTAGTGTCATCTACATATCTGAGGTTATTTATATTTCTCCCTGCAATCTTGATTCCAGCTTGTGCTTCATCCAGCCTGGCATTTTGCATGATGTACTCTACATAGAAGTTAAATAAGCAGGGCAATAATATACAGCTTTGACGTACTCCTTTCCCAATTCTTAACCAGTTTGTGGTTCCATGTCTGGTTCTAACTGTTGCTTCTTGACCTGCATACAGTTTTCACAGGAGGCAGGTAAGGTATCTGGTATTCCCATCTCTTTAAGAATTTTCCACAGTTTGTTGTGACCCACACAGTCAAAGGCTTTAGTGTAGTCAATCAAGCAGAAGTAGATGTTTTTCTGGAATTCTCTTGATTATTCTGTGATCCAATACATGTTAGCAATTTGATCTCTGGTTCCTCTGCCTTTTTAAGTCCAGCATGTACATCTGAAAACTCTCAGTTCAAGTACTGTTGAAGCCTAGCTTGAAGGATGTTGAGCATGACCTTGCTAGTGTGTAAATGAGTGCAATTATGTGGTAGTTTGAACACTCTTTGGCATTTCCTTTCTTTTCAATTGTAATGAAAACTAACCTTTTCCAGTCCTGTGGCCATTCCTGAGTTTTCCAAATTTGTGGGCATTGAGTGCAGCACTTTAACAGCATCATCTTTTAAGAATTGAAATAGCTCAGCTAGAAATTCCATCATCTCCACTAGTTTTGTTAATAATAATGCTTCTTATGGTCTACTTAACCTCCTGCTCCAGGATGTCTGGCTCTAGGTGAGTGATCACAGCATTGTGGTTATCTGAGTTATGTTGGTTTTATCAGTTAGTTTAAAAGGGGAAAAAAATAACTTTATACCAGGAGTTGGCAAACTTTGGCTTCTAGACCAAATGTGCACTGTTACCTGTTTTTCTAAATAAAGTTTTATTGGTACACTACCACACTCATTCATTTGCATATCATCTCTGGCTATTTTCATGCCACAACCACAGAGCTGAATTGTTTCCCAGAAACACTGCTTTACCCACAGAATCAAAATATTTCCTTTTGTGTCCTTTACAGAAAAGTTTGCCACCTGCTGTTTTAGAAGGTAGAGACTAAATTTGCAATACAGGTAAAAATTAAGGAAAAAATGTGTCAAGAATGCCACTGAAAATCACAAAAGAAAAATCATATAATTTAAATATATTAAAATCAATTCTCCTCTAATTTATTTGTAAATTTAATGTGCTGTGTAGTAAAAATATATTTTTGTAAAGAGAGGTAGGCTACTACCTTTCTACATATTTAAATGAAAATGCTTAACATACTTTTAAAAATTGTCAGGATAATATAGAAGAAAAACAAAGAAGAGGAGCCGTGTCTGCTCCATATGAAAACCTTTCTAGGGCTGCGTTCATCAGACCAGTGCACTCTGGGTCCTAGTCATACAGACAAAGCTACAGAACAGTTTACATCATCTAGAGATAAATACTTTTAGAAACTAACTTAAAGGTTTTATTTCATATCAGCTGGAAATAAACTGTTGAATAAATTGCCTCAGACAACTTGACAGCCACCTAGAAAAAAGCAGATTAGATATCATATTCATATATGTGGTAGTGGTGGTGGTTTAGTTGCTAAGTCATGTCTGACTCCTTGTGACCCCATGGACTGTACATGGACTGTACAAGCTCCTCTGTACATGGGATTTTCTAGGCAAGAATGCTGGAGTGCGTTGCCACGCCCTCCTCCAGGGCATCAGCCTGACCTAGGGATTGAACCTGAATCTCTTACATGTCCTGCATTGGCAGGCAGATTCTTCACCACTGAGCCAGCTGGGATTCCCATATACATACACATATAATGGCAAAGTAAATTCCAGATTTCCTACATTTAAACATGAAGATTGAAATTATAAAATTTAGAAATCACAAATAATTTTTTAAAATCTTAGAATGTGGTAGTCCTTTCTAAGCAAGACAAAAGTCCACAAGATCTAAGATATATTCAAAAGTGCAGAAAACTGAAGTAAATCCTTTTTGTCAAGAAAACAAAGATCTCTGAAAATATATTTTCCACTTTTTTATTATAGGAAAAGCTAGTTTATTTAAGCAACATGAAAGAAATATATGAGTAGAAGTTCACAGGAAAGAAATAAAACATAATCAAACTTATGATCAGTGAAATGAAACTAAAACTACCAGATATAATCTTTCATTTTCAGACTGACAAACGTCAAAAAATTCGATAGCAAGTTTTGTTAGAAAGCCGTGGAAGGAAGGGCTGTCTCATATGGGAGTATAATGTATAATTTCTGTTGAGTATTTGTCTTAATATTTCTTAAATTTTAATGTATTTATGTCTTAATAGAGCATATTCACTTTTAGGAAAAGACGTGCACAATTACACATACACACAACACACACAAATGAGATCCATTGTAGTATAACTTTTAATAAAAAGTGGTAATTAGTTTCCATGTATTTACTTTTGCTTTTATTTTTATTACTCTAAAAGGTGGGTCAAAAAAGGTCTTGCATAAATTTATGTTAAAGAGTGTTCTTCATATGTTTTCCTCTAAGAGTTTTAAAGTTTCTGGCCTTACATTCAGGTCTTTAATCCATTTTGAGTTTATTTTTGTGTATGGGGTTAGAGAGTGTACTTTTGTAAAAATTTATTTTTTATTTGGAGGAAAATTTATTTGTAATGTTGTGTTGATTTCTGCCATACAAAAATGCAAATCAGCCATAATTATACATATATCACTTCCCTCTTAAGCCTCTCTCCCCTCCCCCAATCCTCATCCCACCCTCTTGGTCATCACAGAGTGCCAGGCTGGGCCCATGTTATATAGAAACTTTTCACCAGCTATCTATCTTACACATGGTGGTGCATTTATGTCTGTGCTACTTTCTCCGTTTGCCCCACTCTTTCCTTCCCCCATTGTGTCCACAAGTCCATTCTTTCCATCTGTGTCTCTATTCCTTCCCTGCAAACATGCTCATCGATACGATTTTTCTAGATTCCATATATATGTGTTAATATACTATATTTATTTTTTCTTTCTGAATTATTTCATTCTGTATAACAGGCTCCTAGGTTTATCCACCTTACTAGAACTGACTCAAATTCATTTTTATGGCTGAATAATATTCTATTGTATGTATGTACCACATCTTCTTTATCCATTCATCTGTCAGTGGACATCTAGTAGCTTCCATGTCCTAGCTATTGTATATAGTGCTTCTATGAACATTGGAGTGCATGTGTCTTTTTCAATTATGGTTTGCTTAGGGTATATGTCCAGTAGTGGGATTGCCGGGTCATATGGTAGTTTTATTCCTAGTTTTTAAAGGAATCTCCATACTGTTCTCCATAGTGGGTGCATCAATTTACATTCCCACCAACAGTGTAGAAGGGTTGCCTTCCCTCCACATCCTCTCCAGCATTTATTGTTTGTAGATTTTTTGATGATGGCCATTCTGACTGGTGTGAGATGATACCTCATTATAGTTTTGATTTGCATTTATATAATAATTAGTGATGTTCAGCATCTTTTCACATGTTTATTGTCAATTTGTATGTCTTTGGAGAAATGTCTGTTTAGGTCTTCTGCCCATTTTTTAATTGGGCTGTTTGTTTTCCTGATGTTAAGCTGTATGTGCTGCTTATACACTTTGGAGATTAATCCTTTGTCAATTGTTTAATTTGCAATTATTTTTGCCCATTCTGAGGGGTGTCTTTTAATCTTGTTTATTGTTTCCTTTGCTGACTAAAAGTTTTAAGTTTAATTAGGTCTCATTTGTTTATTTTTGTTTATACTTCCATTACTTTAGGAGGTGGGTCAAAGAGGATCTTGTTGTCATTTATGTCAGAAGTGAAGAAAGAAAGTGAAAAATTGAAAGCATTTCCTCTAAAGTCAGGAACAAAACAAGGGTGCCCACTTTCACCATTACTATTCAACATAGTTTTGGAAGTTTTGGCTACAGCAATCAGAGCAGAAAAAGAAATGAATCCAAATTGAAAAAGAAGAAGTAAAACTCTCACTATTTGCAGATGACATGATCCTCTACATAGAAAACCCTAAAGACTCCACCAGAAAATTACTAGAACTAATCAATGATTATAGTAAAGTTGCAGGATATAAAATCAACACACAGAAATCCCTTGCATTCCTATACACTAATAATGAGAAAAGGAAACAATTCCATTCACCATTGCAACGAAGAGAATAAAATACTTAGGAATATATCTACCTAAAGAAACTAAAGACCTATATATAGAAAACTATAAAACACTGGTGAAAGAAATCAAAGAGGACACTAATAGATGGAGAAATATACCATGTTCATGGATTGGAAGAATCAATATAGTGAAAATGAGTATACTACCCAAAGCAATTTATAGATTCAATGCAATCCCTATCAAGCTACCAACAGTATTCTTCACAGAGCTAGAACAAATAATTTCACAATTTGTATGGAAATACAAAAACCTCGAATAGCCAAAGCGATCTTGAGAAAGAAAAAATGGAACTGGAGGAATCAACCTACCTGACTTCAGGCTCTACTACAAAGCCACAGTTATCAAGACAGTATGGTACTGGCACAAAGACAGAAATATAGATCAATGGAACAAAATAGAAAGCCCAGAGATAAATCCACACACATATGGACACCTTATCTTTGACAAAGGAGGCAAGAATATACAGTGGATTAAAGACAATCTCTTTAACAAGTGGTGCTGGGAAATCTGGTCAACCACTTGTAAAAGAATGAAACTAGAACACTTTCTAACACCATATACAAAAATAAACTCAAAATGGATTAAAGATCTCAACATAAGACCAGAAACTATAAAACTCCTAGAGGAGAACATAGGCAAAACACTCTCTGACATACATCACAGCAGGATCCTCTATGACCCACCTCCCAGAATATTGGAAATAAAAGCAAAATAAACAAATGGGACCTAATTAAACTTAAAAGCTTCTGCACATCAAAGGAAACTATTAGCAAGGTGAAAAGACAGCCTTCAGAATGGGAGAAAATAATAGCAAATGAAGCAACTGACAAACAACTAATCTCAAAAATATACAAGCAACTCCTACAGCTCAACTCCAGAAAAATAAATGACCCAATCAAAAAATGGGCCAAAGATCTAAATAGACATTTCTCCAAAGAAGACATACAGATGGCTAACAAACACATGAAAAGATGTTCAACATCACTTTATCAGAGAAATGCAAATCAAAACCACTATGAGGTACCATTTCACACCAGTCAGAATGGCTGCGATCCAAAAGTCTACAAATAATAAATGCTGAGAGGGTGTGGAGAAAAGGGAACCCTCTTACACTGTTGGTGGAATGCAAATTAGTACAGCCACTATGGAGAACAGTGTGGAGATTCCTTAAAAACTGGAAATAGAACTGCCTTATGATCCAGCAATCCCATTGCTGGGCATACACACTGAGGAAACCAGAAGGGAAAGAGACACGTGTACCCCAATGTTCATCGCAGCACTGTTTATAATAGCCAGGACATGGAAGCAACCTAGATGTCCATCAGCAGATGAATGGATAAGAAAGCTGTGGTACATATACACAATGGAGTATTACTCAGCCATTAAAAAGAATACATTTGAATCAGTTCTAATGAGGTGGATGAAACTGAGACTATTATACAGAGTGAAGTAAGCCAGAAGGAAAAACATAAATACAGTATACTAACGCATGTATATGGAATTTAGAAAGATGGTAACGATAACCCTGTGTACGAGACAGCAAAAGAGACACTGATGTATAGAACAGTCTTATGGACTCTGTGGGAGAGGGTGGGAAGATTTGGGAGAATGTCATTGAAACATGTGAAATGTCATGTATGAAACGAGATGCCAGTCCAGGTTCAGTGTGCGATGCTGGATGCTTGGGGCTGGTGCGCTGGGAAGGCCCAGGGGATGGTATGGGGAGGTTGGGAGGGAGGAGGGTTCAGGATGGGAGCATGTGATTTTTTTTTAAAAGTAATAAAGAGAATTAAAAAAAAAAAAAAAAAAAAGAAAGTGAAGTCGCTCAGTCGTGTCTGACTCTTTGCGACCCCATGGACTGTAGCCTACCAGGCTTCTCCATCCATGGGATTTTCCAGGCAAGGATACTGGAGTGGGTTGCCATTTCCTTCTCCAGGAGATCTTCCTGACCCAGGGATTGAACCCGGGTCTCCTGCACTGTAAGCAGACGCTTTACCATCTGAGCTAGGAGGGAAGTTCATTTATGTCAGAGTGTACTGCTTATATTTTCCTATAAAAGCTGTATAGTTTATGGCCTAACATTTAAGTCTTTAATCCATTTTGAGTCTATTTTGATGTATGGTGTTAAGAAGTGTTCTGCTGCTGCTGCTAAGCTGCTTCAGTCATGTCGAACTCTGTGCGACCCCATAGACGGCAGCCCACCAGGCTCCCCTGTCCCTGGGATTCTCCAGGCAAGAACACTGGAGTGGGTTGCCATTTCCTTCTCCAATGCATGAAAGTGAAAAGTGAAAGTGAAGTTGCTCAGTTGTGTCTGACTCTTAGCGACCCCATGGACTGCAGCCCACCAGGCTCCTCCGTCCATGGGATTTTCCAGGCAAAAGTGCTGGAGTGGAGTGCCATTGCCTTCTCCAAGTGTTCTAGTTTCATTCTTTTATATGGAGCTGTCCAGTTTTCCCAGCACCACTTACTGAGGAGGCTATATTTTCTCCATTGTATATTCTTGCCTCCTTTGTCATAGATTAGGTGACCATAGGTATGTGAGTTTATCTCTGGTCTTTCTATCCTGTTCCCTTGATCTATATTTCTGTTAGTGTCATACAGAGTGAGGTAAGCCAGAAAGAGAAAAACAAATATCGTATATTAACACATATATGTGGAATCTGAGAAAATGGTATAGATGATTTTATTTGCAAAGCAGAAATAGAGACACAGACATAGAAAACAAATATACAGATATCAAAGGGAAAGAGGGATAGGTGGGAGGAATTAGGATATTGAGACTGATACCTACATATTGATACTATGTATAAAATAGACAATTAACAAGAACATACAGTATTAGCTCAGGGAACTCTACTTAATGCACTCTGGTGACCTGAATGGGAAGGTAGTCCAAAAGGGAGGCTATATATGTTTTTATATGGCTGATTCATTTTGCTATACAATAGAAGCTAATACAACATGTAAAACAACTATACTCCAACAAAATTAAATTTTTTTTTTAGAGAAGTGGTAATATAAATACAAAGTTAGTACATACATGTAGTGGAATTCTATGTAGTGGTTAAATAGTTTGACAATGGACTTATATATACCACTATAGCACAGTCTTCTAGACCTATTTTAAGGTGAAAAAATGAGATGTTGAACCATGTGTATAGGGCATTTTTCATGGGGAGAATAAAGAGGCATTCATGAAACCTAATAATGATAGTTTATGAGGAGGCCTGTAAGCAACAATACATCTTGCTCAGGGACATGTTTTTCCTTAGGCTCTGTGTTAATGAGTATATAGCAACAATACATCTTGCTGGAGGACATGTTTTTCCTTAGGCCCTCTGCTGATGATTATATAACAACAAGTACCTTGTTCAAGGACATGTTTCTCCTTAAGAGGAACCTGTTCCTTCTGGCTAATCTTGTACTGATGCTATCTCAAGATGTACGTTGTGGGAGAGGGTCTAGTAGAACGTCTACAAACTTGAGCTATTCTTCCGCTCCATTGTTAGTAACTAATCTAAAGGTATATACTGTTTGGCTCAAGTTAACCACTCAGGTATTCTCTTTTACCCCCTTCTGATACCTATGTCAGAAGTCTTCTCTGTTTCTTTTCAATAAACTGTCTTTCCTTTCTACAACCCTCAGGTGGTCTCTGCTGTCTTCCTGACTCGGTGGGGGAATTCCTCTCCCCACAAAAGCCATTGGCTTGGGTATACCCAGTGGCCTCATCACATTGGGACCAATTTCAATATGATCCTATTCCCTGACCACTGTTTTTGTGACCACTAGTCCCATGTTGCATGAATACGGTGCTGCTCTTGGGCCAGTTGACTGGTCCAGTAAAGACAGCTTTGTTTTTTTCCTATAATCCACTTATGAAACTGTCTGACAGTATCTGTAAAATAGACTGAGCTGATCACATGCATTTATAGCAATATATTCCTGGATACATATACAGGAATATACATGAATAATATGAAGATATGTGCAAGTATGTTTATAAAAACCCTTTCTATAATAATCACAAAATTAGGCACTACTCAAATGTTTGTCAATATATGAGTGAACAAATAAATTATAAAATATTCTTACTGTATCTACAATACAGGATAGCAGCCAAATAATCTATAGCTATACATGAAAATGTAGGCTGCTTTCACAACCATAATATTGAGTAACAGATACCAGATGTTCAGCTAAAACATTTTATGAATCTACTTATATCACATGTCAAAGCTGCATAGTGCTTACCTTGTATGGGCAGGGGAGGATAGTAGTGATGAAAGGGAGCCTGAGGAGACATGCACCTGACATAGCTAATGTGATTTTCACAGAGCTCTTAGTGTTTCAGGACAACGTCAGTTCTTATACATGAGAAGGTTAATTGGCTATTTGAAAAGCTGCTCCTAGGCTGCTGTTAGGCTTTAATAGATACTGAGCTCCTCACTCCTGGATATTATGTCACTGTGGGAACAGGATTTATCATGAGCTTTGAACTGCCAAATCTTCCAAATCTCATGTTTCCTTGGGTTCAGCAGGAATAGGTGGTCTATAGGACAGAAGAAAGTTACATGAGTAGGGGACCCAGCCACCATATCACCAACCTCTGTTACACTGAAGGACTCTCCCTTAATTAAACCTACAACTAATGAGACATTCTCCGAGACTAGTTGAATTGCACTCACAGAACCCCAAGAAAGACTGAGTTCAAATACTCAGAGTGGCCCAATAACATGTTCTTGGATTTGTTTACCTCTTTTCTTGTTTCACTCTTAACTAAATATTCTCCTGACTGAATTTTCACCTTGTATTATTGTTGTTTAGTCACTCAGTTGTGTCTGACTCTTTTGAGACCCCGTGGCCTGTAGCCCACCAGGTTCCTCTGTCCAGGGGATTTCCCAAGAAAGAATACTGGAGTGGGTTGCCATTCCCTTTTCCAGAGGATCTTCCTGATCCAGGGATTGGACTCATGTTTCCTGTGTGTCCTGAATTGCAGGTGAATTCTTCACCCTCTGAGCCATTGGGGAAATCCCCACCTGCTATAAGCAGAAATAAATCCCTGAAAAGTTTTAAAACACATGAAATTTGAATGTCTTATGAAATCCCACTCAGATCCATTGACAAAGGGTATTTACTGGCATAAGGTGTTTAAGCATAAGCTCTGACCTACCTCTGGCTTATCAATAACCTATTATGACTCAAGAGTGAACTCTGGGAAGTCAATCTCAAAAACTAAAAGAATACAAATTTTAAGGTATAACTGAGAAGAGACACCAACAGCTGCACGTGGGAAGGTTATCAGACTACACAGAAATAGTCCAGGTAAGTTACCAAAGAACAAAGTACAGAACCAAAAGTAATCCCTAGAGTGGTGTATCAGAATCCACAGACATTGCATGCTAAGTTGCTTCAGTTGTGTCTGACTCTTTGCAACTCAGTGAACTGTAGCCTACCAAGCTTCTCTGTCCATGGGGTTCTTCAAGCAAGAGTACTGGATTGGGTTGCCATTTCTTACTCCAGGGGATCTTTCCCACCCAGGGATCAAACCTCTGTCTCTTACATCTCCTGCATTGGCAGGTGGGTTCTACCACTAGTGCCACCTGGGAACAGACAACATTACTGAAACCTGGAAGCAAATTCATTCCATGTTGAGCTTCCCACTGAGAACCCAGTCCAAGCCACCACTTTGACTGTGGCTTTGCAGATTCTGTGGCCAAATTCCTGACTCAAAGAAACTATGAGAAAATAAATATGGGTTGTTTTATGCTAAAAAAACTGGACATATTTATGTGTCCGTTTTTTCATAAAAAATTATCAGGCATTGAAACATGTAAAATATCATGTATGAAACGAGATGCCAGTCCAGGTTCAATGCACGATACTGGATGCTTGGGGCTGGTGCACTGGGACGACCCAGAGGGATGGTATGGGGAGGGAGGAGGGAGGAGGGTTCAGGATGGGGAACACATGTATACCTGTGGTGGATTCATTTTGATATTTGGCAAAACTAATACAATTATGTAAAGTTTAAAAATAAAATAAAATTAATTTAAATAAAAATTATCAGGCATACCAAGAAACAGAAAAAATAGACCTAAGCATAGGAAAGGAATTCTGTTCATAGAAACTCTCTCTTGTGGGGCCCATGTGTTGAACTTAGCAGACAACTTTAAGGCAGCTATTATGAGTATGTTTAAAGAATTAAGGGTATCTAGGTTCAAAGGATTAAAGTATAATGGAAATTATTTGTTATATAGAAAATAATACAAGATCAGAAGTCATTACAAGGGACAAATTAGATATTCCAAATGGAATAGCACAAGTACTGGTACCAAGAATATATTTCCTTTGCCAGCTGTGACCTAGCAAAGGAAAAGATCTAACTTAAAGATAAATCAGCAAAGATAATCCAGTGTGAGGGGAAAAAAAGAAATGAAGAATGATATACGTATCCTCAGGGAGCTGTGAGGCAGAATCATGTGTGCCAATGTAGACATAAAGGAAATCACATCAATAGACAAAAAGTGGTAAAAAAAATATGAAAAATAATAACCAAACCTTAAATAATCAGATGGAAGACATTAATGTACCCATTCCAGAAGCTCCATGAATTGCAAAAAGTATAAATACAACAAAATGCACATTTATACATATCATAATCTATTTGTTGACAAATAAAGAAAGATAAAAATAAAGTTACAAGGATATTTACTAGAAGTTACCTACAGAATGACTGAAATCCTCTAGTCTTCTCACTCGATACTTTCTCAGGCTTGAAAGAGTAGCCAAGATGGTGGAGTAGAAGGACATGCGCTCATCTTTTCCTGTGAGAATTTAACCACTAAACAACCATCAACAGGAGAAGGTTGAATTTCACCAAAAAAATATACCTCACTTCCAAAGGCAGAGGAAAAGCCCCAACAAGACAGTAGGAGGGACAAAATCAGTATGAGGGACAAAACAGGAGGGACAAAATTTAGAATCAAACCTCATATCTACCAGAGATGCTTGGAGGGCTCAAAGAAGACCTTATGTGCATCAGGACCCAGGGACCCCACAAGAGACTGAGTCAGACCTGCCTTTGAGTGTTGAGTGCTCCTATGGAGGCACAGGTTAGCCGTGGCCTGCCACAGGGACAGGGGCTCTGGCTGCAGCATACCTGGGAGGCATGGCATGTGAGCCCCACCACAGAGCCACTGAGCAGACAACCCACAAACTGGAGGACAATTATACCAAAGAAGTTCTTGTACTGTTGCAAAAGTTCTAGGGCCCACAACAGATTTCCCAACCTGGGGATCCGGCAAAGGGACTGAGAACTCTCAGGGAATTTGACATTCAAGGCCAATGGGATTTGATTATAGAATTTCCACAGGACTGGGGAAACAGACTCTTGGAGGGCATGAACAAAAGCTTGTGCTTACCAGGACCCAGGAGAAAGGTGAAGTGACCCACTAGAGACTGAGTCAGACTTGCCTGTGAGTGTCCAGGAGTCTCCGGCAAAGATGTGGGTCAACAGTGGCCTGCTGTGGGGTCAGGGGCACTGAACAGTTCTGGCTTAAGTCCTTTTGAAGGAAGTCACCATTACCCCTAGTTTGGCCTGAGGCCAAACTACAGAGAAGGAACACAGCCCCACCCAACCAACAGAAAATTGGATTAAAGATTTACTGACCACGGCCAACCCCCATCAGAGTAAGACCCAGATTCCCCCATAATAAATCCCTCTCATCAGGAAACTGCCACAAGCCTCTTATCCTTATCCATCAGAGGGCAGACAGAATAGAAACCACAGTTACAGAAAACTAACCAAACGGATCACTTGGATCACAGCATTGTCTAACTTGATGAAACTATGAGCCACGTCTTGTAGGGCCAGCCAAGATTAATGGGGCATGGTGAAGAGTTCTGACAATATGTAGCCCACTGGAGAAGAGAATGGTAAACCACTTCAGTATTTTTGCCTTAAAAACCCCATGACGAGTATGTAAAGGCAAAAAGATATGATACAGAAAGAAGAACTCCCCAGGTCAGCAGGTGCCCAACATGCTACTGGAGAAGAATGGAGAAATAGCTACAGAAAGAATGAAAAGGCTGAGTGAAAGCGAAAACAATGCATAGTTGTGGATGTGACTGGTGATGGAAGTAAAGTTTGATGCTTTAAAAAACAATATTGCATAGGAACCTGGAATGTTAGGTCCATGAATCAAGGTAAATTGGAAGTGGACAAAAAGGAGATGGCAAGAGCAAACATTGACATTTTAGGAATCAGTGAACTAAAATGGACTGGGATGGGAGAATTTAATTCAGATGACCATCATATCTACTACTGTGGGCAAGAATCCCTTAGAGGAAATGGAGTAGCCCTCATAGTCAACAAAAGAGTCTGAAATGCAGTACAATCTCAAAAATGACAGAATGATCTCTGTTCATTTCCAAGGCAAACCATTCAGTATCACAGTAATCCAAGTCTTTAGCCCAATCACTATTGCTGAAGAAGCTGAAGTTGAATGGTTCTATGAAGACCTGCAAGACTGTCTAGAACTAACACCAAAAAGAGATCTCCTTTTCCTCATAGGGGACTGGAATGCAAAAGTAGGAAGTCAAGAGATACCTGGAATAACAGGCAAATTTGGCCTTGGAGTACAAAATGAAGCAGGTCAGAGGCTAACAGAATTTTGCCAAGGGATGCACTGGTCATGGCAAACACCCTCTTCCAACAACACAAGAGACGACTTTACACATGGACATCACCAGATGGTCAATACCAAAGTCAGATTGATTACATTTCTTGCAGCTAGAGATAGAGAAGCTCTATACAGTCAGCAAAACCAAGATCAGGAGCTGACTGTGGCTCAGATCATGAACTCCTTATTGCCAAATTCAGACATAAATTAAAGAAAGTAGGGGAAACCACTAGACAATTCAGGTATGACCTAAATCAAATCACTTATGATTATACAGTGGAAGTGACAAATAGATTCAAGAGATTATATCTGATAGAGTGCCTGAAGAACTATAAACAGAGGTTCATAACATTGTACAGGAGGTGGTGATCAAAACCATCCTCAGAAAGAATGGGAGAGGGAGAGAGTGGGATGATTTGGGAGAATGGCATTGAAATATGTATAATATCATATATGAAATGAATTGCCAGTCCAGATTCGATGCAAGATAGAGGATGCTTGGGGCTGGTGCACTGGGACTACCCAGAGGGATGGTATGGGGAGGGAGGAGGGCGGAGGGTTCAGGATGGGGAACACGTGTATACCTGTGGTGGATTCATGTTGATATACAGCAAAACCAATACAATATTGTAAAGTTAAATAATAAAAAGTTTTTCTCAATTTGCTAAAAAGAAAATCTTAAACAAAAAAAAGATTTCAATAAAAAAAAAAGAAATGCAAAAATGGCAAGATGGTTGCCTGAAGAGGCCTTACAAATAGCTGAGAAAACAAGAGAAGCTTGTTTCTCAAAGGCAAAGGAGAAAAGGGAAAATACATCTGAAGATATATTTTTCTTCAGAGTTCCGACGAATAGCAAGAAGAGATAAGAAAGTGTTCCTCAGTGATCAATTCAAAGAAATAAAGGAAAACAATACAATGGGAAAAACTAGAGATCTCTTTAAGAAAATTAGAGATACCAAGGGAACATTTCATGCAAAGATGGGCACAATAAGGGACAGAAATGGTATGGACCTAACAGAAGCAGAAGATACTAAGAAGAGGTGGCAAGAATACACGGAACTATACAAAAAAGATTTTCATGACCCAGATAACCACAATGGTGTGATCACTCACTCAGTGCCAGACATCCTGGAGTGCAAAGTCAAGTGGACCTTAGGAATTATCACTGGGAACAAAGCTAGTGGAGGTGATGGAATTCCTCACCTAAATTGTTGAGATATTTCAAGTCCTAAAAGATGATACTGTGAAAGTGCTGCACTCAATACCCCAGTAAATCTGGAAAACTCAGCAGTGGCCACAGGACTAGAAAAGGTCAGTTTTCATTCCAGTCCTTAAGAAAGGCAATGCCAAAGAATGCTCAAACTACTGCACAGTTGCACTCATTTCAAACGCTAGCAAAGTAATGCTCAAAATTTTCCAAGATAGGCTTCAACAGTACATGAACTGAGAACTTCCAGATGTTCAAGCTGGATTTAGAAAAGCCAGAGGAGCCAGAGATCAAATTGCCAACATGTGTTGGATCATAGAAAAAGCAAGAGAATTCCAGAGAAACATCTACTTCTGCTTCATTGACTACACTAAAGCCTTTGACTGTGTGGATCACAACAAACCGTGGAAAATTCTTAAAGGGATGGGAATACCAGACTACCTTACCTGCCTCCTGAGAAATCTGTATGCAGGTCAAGAAGCAACAGTTAGAATCGGACATGGAACAACAGAGTGGTTCAACTTTGGGAAAGGAATACATCAAGACTGTCTATTGTCACTTTGCTTATTTAACTTCTATGTAGTTATGTGAAATGCTGGGCTGGCTGAAAAACAAGCTGGAATCAAGACTGCAGGTAGAAATATCAATAAACTCAGATATGCAGATGACACCACTCTTATGGCAGAAAGCAAAGAGGAATTAAAGAGCCTCTTGATGAAAGTGAAAGAGGAGAGTGAAAAGGCTGGCTTAAAGCTCAACATTCAGAAAACTAAAATTATGGCATCCAGTCCCATCACTTCATGGCAAATAGATGGGCAAACAATGGAAACCGTTGCAGACTTTGTTTGCTTGGGCTCCAAAATCATTGCAGATGGTGACTGCAGCCATAAAATTAAAATTTGCTCTTTGGAAGAAAAACTATGACAAATCTAGACAGCATATTAAAAAGCAGAGACATTCCTTTACTGACAAAGGTCTGTATAGTTGAACCTATGATTTTTCCAGTAGTCATGTATGGATGTGAGAGTTGGACCATAAACAAAGCTGAGCACCAAAGAATTGATGGTTTTGAACTATGGTGTTGGAGAAGACTCCTGAGAGTCCCTTGGACAGCAAGGAGATAAAACTAGTCAGTCCTAAAGGAAATGAGTCCTGAATATTCATGGGAAGGACTGATGCTGATGCTGATGCTGAAACTTCAATACTCTGGCCACCTGATGTGAAGAACTTACTCATTGGAAAAGATCCTGATGCTGGGAAAGATTGAAGGCAAGAGGAGAAGGGGATGACAGAGGATGAGATGGTTGGATGGCATCACTGACTCGATGGACTTGAGTTTAAGCAAGCTCCTAGAGTTGGTGATGGACCAGGAAGCCTGGTGTGCTGCAGCCTATTGGGTCACAAAGGGTTGGACACGATTGAGTGACTGAACTGAATTCAGCTGCCTGATCCTGGCATGCTTCTTTAACTACCTACCTGCTATGAACTGCTTTTGCTTTCAGGTTCAGTTTTATGCTTCATTCCATTTTCTGAGAATCAATAACATCCTCAGCTTGTTCTGAGCTTCTATAAATAAGCAACAGAACAGTGAGAGAAGGAAACAAAGCAAGGTAAAGTTTACAGGTAACCGGACACCTGTTCTTGAACATACTAGCAGTGTTGTGAAGCAGGTATGTTCATTTATAAACTTTCTTTTATAATACATGTACTTGAGGTCTGGGCATAAAGCACTTTGAGTATTTCTGAGATCAAAATAATAACTCAGAAAAAGACTTGAGAGTAAAACTTTCCTTATTGCCATATGTATGAGTATAGTCTTATCAATAATTCTCAACTCTATTTGCATTCTGAGATGCAGAGATTATAAAATCCTGAGATTTTAGGAAGTACTGATAGCTACCTCTCTTTTTCCCATCTCATCTCCTATTTGGAAGGTTTCTGGAGACATTTCTTTTTTCTTGTGGGCCATTCTAATATGTATCCAAGTTTAAGAAACTCTAGCTAGAAGGACTAATCCCCAAATTTCTCTCATATACCTACATAGAATATGCAACCAAACATTCCATGTTTTGAATCTTGCTTCTACTACTTACCCACTATAAGCTTTGGGAAAATACCTTAGATTTTCTGAGCCCTACTCATCTTATTTGCATATGAATATACTAAGCCCTGGGCTTCCCAGGTAGCTCAGCAGGTAAAGAATCCACCTGCAATGCAAGAGATAGTTCAATTCCTGGGTTGGAAAGATCCTCTGGAGGAGCACATGGCAACCCACTTCAGTAGTCTTGCTTGAAGAATCCCATGGACAGAGAAGCCTGGTGTACTGCAGTCCATAGGTTTGCAGAGTTGGGCACTACTGAAGCAATTAACATGCACACACGCACAGGGTTGTAGGGCTTCCTAGGTGGCTCAGACAGTAAAGAATCTGCCTGCAATACAGAAGACCTGGATTCAATTCCTGGGTCAGGAAACCTGGGTTGGGGAGAGAGTCCCTTGAACAACAAGGAGATCAACCCATTCAATCCTCAAGGAAACCAGTCCTGAATATTCATTGGAAAGACTGATACTAAAGCTGAAGCACAATACTTTGGCCACCTGATGCAAAGAGCTGACTCATGAGAAAAGACCCTGATACTGGGAAAGATTGAAGACAGGAGGAGAAAAGGGCAACAGAGGATGAGATGGTTGGATGGCATCTTCAACTCAATGGAGTTTGAGCAGACTCTGGGAGATAGTGAAGGACAGAGAAGCGTGGCATGTTGCAGTATGTGCGGTTGCAAAGAGTCAGACTTGACTGAGCTACTGAATAATACAGGGTTGTAAGTAAGGCGTGTATGGGAAAAGTTAGCAAATATTAGACTGTCAATGCATGCTTAAATCTTATTATTTTACAGAAGTAAAACATAGGAGACAACACCTTGTATTTCATCACTAACTTCATCAGAGACTTGAAATAATGAGGCAGCACTCTGCAGATGTCAAGTACTAGCCTACATTTTGTGTCATAGAAAATACAGAAGAGCTAACATACACATGCTCTGGATAACTCTGAGGCAGGAGAATGACTTTGTGATCTTATTGTACTGTGAGACTCTGCTGGCTTTTCAAGTTACCATAGCCTTCAAGGAGCCATCCTATAAAAATAAGTGCTAATCTCAGAGAGAACATAAACAACATATGCAGTTTTTATCCAAAGAAATCTAAATTTCAAACATAGCTTCCTTAAAGCTAGGTAAAATGGCAATAGGAACAAATATAATCTCATTATGTGCCTCTCTTATTTACCTTTCATCTCTTTATTTATTTAAAATGTATATTTATTGTTACAATTGATGTGAAACATTGTGCAAAGTTAAGGTATACAAGCTGTTGCTTTCATAATTCATATATTGAAATGTAAACATCACCGTAGCCACAGCTAAAATCTCTGTCATATCATCAAATTATCATGTGGGTTTTTTTGTATGATGCAAACAAATAGGATCTAGTCTGTTAGCAACTTTGAATATTATGAGTACTTCTTTCTATAAACTGTATGCTGTTCCTTAGCTCTCCAGAACTTATCTTCTAGTTAAAACTTTGTTCTCTAACATCATAAATCCTCAGCTCCTCCATCCACCCCATCCTCTGGTAACTACTATTCTGCTCTGTTTTTTATGAGTTCAGCTATTTTAGATTCCACACAAACATGAAACCTTACAAAGCAGTGACTATTGTAAATAATGCTACAGTAAACAAGGGATTGCATACATCTTTTCCACTTCCTTTTCATATATACCCAGAAGGGGAATTATTGGATCATATAGTCATTTTACTTTTAATTTTTTAAAGAATCTCGATACTGTTTTCCATAGTGGCTGAACCAATTTCTTATCCTCTCAGTAGTGCACAGGGTTCCTTTATCACCACATCCTCACCAATACTTGTTATCTGGCATCTTCTTCATTATAACCATTCTAACAGGTATAGGTGATATGTCATTGCGGTTTTGATTTCCATTTCCCTAGTGATTAGTGATGTTGAGCATTTTTTGATGTACCTGTTATCATTTATATCTTCTTTAATAACATGAAAATTTTGTTCTATGTTCATTTTTAATTGTATTATTTATTTATTTACCTACTTTTGCTATCCAGTTTTATAATAGTCTGTTTTATTTTTAATATGCTTTGCTAGGAAAATTCTTTTTCCAGAATACATGGGAGTATATTAGCCAAAGGAAGACACAATATTTTTAAATTCAGACACCTGAAAAACCAAAGAATAAACAGTTAATAGGAAGGAAAATACTAATTTAATAGGAGGAGATGCTGGTTACAAAGAGTTTCATGTTGTATAGAACCAAAATATCATCTTAGAATGGTAGTTTTTAATTATGAATGGGATTAAACATTGATCCCCCATTTCCTGTCTCATTCAAGGCTCAGGATTCTGGTGGTGATATTCATGGATGCCTTCAACTATGGGTGGATCTGTATTTGAAGAACTTCTGTCTTTCTACTGTGACAACTTAGAGGCTAAGCAGATTAAAACTTACACAAAAATGATCCCCAAACAGTCAAACAAATAAGACTTAATGAAGAACTCCATCAAGCATGACAAATTAAAGTTACTGGAGCAGTACATGATACATGATAATTTGTCTTAATAATTGATTCTTCATACTACATATTCTACAAAGAGGCCAGTTTACTGACCCCAGATTAACTACCATTAATAATAAAAGGATCATGATTCTTCTAAGAGAGTTAGATTATATTACTCTAATTTATTATTTTTATTCAGAAGCCAGGCATTTTCTTTGGAAACCTGTCTGAACTCTGAAACCAAGTCCATACAGGCACTAAGATGTTCTCCTTGACTGAAAACTTGTAAAGTCTCCTTGTGTACTTGGAACACAATCAAGTTATTTTGAGCTTGTTGCTTTTTCTGCCCTTGCTCCTCCATTCAAAGCAACCTAAGTTTCTCTGGGAAGATTCTCTTACCAGATCTTTTTATCTTTGTTTTGCTCTTAGTTGGATTACTGTTAATCACACCTTGTGGATAGTATCAAACCATGCTGCACAGCTTCAAGGAATCTTAGGGATTATATAACACAAACCAAACATTTCACAACAAAGACTCAGGGAGTTAAGGAAATTACCAGTAGTTTCAAAGACAGTATTTGGGGTTTTCCTGAGATGGAAGTAATTCAAATTTCTTTAAATAGTTTTATTGAGATATAAAACAATCACCATAAATTTAATACATTTAAAATGTGAAATTGATAGAAATGTACTAGTGTAAATGTACAATGTTTTCTCATGGAGAAGGTGGTTAAGGTGGTTTAGGAAATCTTCCTGGAGGAGATGTGTGATGTAAATTTTGAAAACAATTTGTGCATATTATAAAGAGTGAAATGTTACCAAAAGGGCTGCAAGCAGAAAAACAGATTGTGAAAAATGTGGAAGCACCCAAGATACATATTTGTAAAACTGCAAGTTCTTCCGACAGGTGGAAGCTATCATGTTTCTGGGAAGGGTTTCTTTGGCAGAGGAGGTTGGAGGGATACTAAGGAAGGCAGGATCTTGGAAAACGCTTGTAGGCTGTTGGAAGAAATCAAGGAATCTTATTTAGAACAGTTCTTTTCTCAGAATGTTTCAGTGGAAATTCGGGATTATCCTACCTGACGTGTCTTTGGCCCTTTCTTGTCTCTAGAACTTACTGAACATAATAGGAGCCACAGAAATCCTACAGGAAAAATGAGCTCCTTTGTGACACAGAAAAGACCTCAGCATGTGCAGGGGAGGACTTGTTTTACAGTGGAGTGGGTAGGTTCCTGCAATACCCTCTGAGAACTATGAGGGAGGAAATTCCTGAAGTAAGGGGCTTCTCCTCTTGTGCACACACTCTGCTACCTCTGAAAATAGCAAGGAGAGCTGTGGTTGTATGTCCAGGCAGCCAGTCAAGATCTTTCTTAACACACTCTCAAACCTATCTTTTTTCTGTGATTACTAGTGAATTCAGACCTGTTCATCTGATTTTTCAAAACAGTTTGTTTGATCACTGAGATGCTGGAGGATTGGAAGTGAGGAGTTGTAGCTTTCAGGGCTGACAGCTCTTTTTTTTCCTTTCTCAATTCTGCCTGGAGCAGAAGACAGTCAAGAAAAGAGGCACTGGGAGGGAAGACAAGCTTCTTGAACAAAAGGTTAAAGAGCTGTGGCAAAAGTTGAAGGAACAAGAAAGAGCCTTCAAGGAATACATAGCACAAATGAGAGAGGAGATAAGAGATATAGAAGAGACTTCAGCAGGTATATGTGTCTTATTGGGGGGAAACGAGGACTGCAGCCTGGGAGGATAGTACCTCAGTTAGCTCTGAGAGACTGCTCCAAAGAGGCAGCGGGAAAAGGTCAAGATATAAGATTTTGGTGAAGAGGGAGTTCAATGCAATCAAGTGCTTACTTTACAAAAGGTTTTCTGCTAGTCATGAGGAGCTGATGTCATCATGAATGGATTTAGCAACTTTCTATATATGAGGAGATACAAGGATTGTAGGGCCACAGATGGGTCATGGTGGAGAGTTCTGACAATGAGATTATGAGCAACACCATGTAGGGCCACTCAAGATGGATGGGTCATAGTGGAGAGTTCTGACAAAATATGGTCCACTGGAGAGGGACTGTCAAACCACTTCAGTTTTAGTGCCTTGAGAACCCCATGAATAGTATAAAAAGGCAAAAAGATATGACACTGAAAGATGAACTCCCCAGGTCAGTAGGTGCCCAATATGCTACTGGACAAGAGTGGAGAAACAACATCAGAAAGAATGAAGAGATGGAGCTAAAGCAAAAACAATGCCCAGTTGTGGATGTGACTGGTGATGGAAGTAAAGTCCAATGCTTTAAAGAACAATACTGCATAGGAACCTGGAATGTTAGGTCCATGAATAAGGTGAATTGGAAGTGGTCAAACTGGAGATGGCAAGAGTGAACACTGACATTTTAGGAATCAGTAAACTAAAATGCACTGAAATGGGTGAATTTAATTCAATTGACCATTATATCTACTACTGTGAGCAAGAATCCCTTAGAAGAAATGGAGTAGCCCTCATAGTCAACAAAGAGTTTGAAATGCAGTACTTAGGTGCAATCTCGAAAAAAACAGAATGATCTCTGTTCATTTCCAAGGCAAACCATTCAATAGCACAGTAATCCAAGTCTATAGCCCAACCACTATTGCCGAAGAGGCTGAAGTTGAATGGTTCTATGAAGACCTAGAAGGCCTTCTTGGAGAAGGCAATGGCAACCCACTACAGTACTCTTGCCTGGAGAATCCCATGGACGCAGGAACCTGTTAGGGTGTAGTCCGTGGGGTCGCTAAGAGTTGGACACGAATGAGCGACTTCACTTTCACTTTTCACTTTAATGCATTGGAGAAGGCGATGGCAACCCACTCCAGTACTCTTGCCTGGAGAATCCCATGGACGCAGGAGCCTGGTGGGCTGCCATCTACGGGGTCGCACAGAGTTGGACACAACTGAAGCGACTTAGCAGGAGCAGCAGCAGAAGGCCTTCTAGAACTAACACCAAAAAAAGATTTCCATTTCATTATATAAGACTGGAATATAAAAGTAGGAAGTCAAGAGATACCTGGAGTAACAGGCAAATTTGGCCTTGGAGTATAGAATGAAGCAGGGCAAAGGCTAACAGAGTTTTGCCAAGAGAACACACAGGTCATGGCAAACACTCTCTTCAAACAACACAAGAGACAACTCTACACATGGACATCACCAGATGGTCAATACTGAAATCAGACTGATTATATTCTTTGCAGCCAAAGATGGAGAAGCTCTATACAGTCAACAAAAGCAAAACTTGAGGCTAACTGTGGCTCAGATCATGAACTCCTTACTGCAAAATTCAGACTTAAATTGAAGAAAGTAGGGAAAACCACTAGACTATTCTGGTATGACTAAATCAAATCCTTTACAATTACACAGTGGAAGTGACAAATAGATTCAAGAGATTAGATATGATAGACAGAGTGCCTGAAGAACTATGAATGGAGGCTCGTGACATTGTACAGGAGGCAGTGATCAAGATTATCCCCAAGAAAAAGAAATGCCAAAAGGCAAAATGGTTGTCTGAGGAGGGCTTAAAAATAGCTGAGAAAAGAAGAAAAGCTAAAGACAAAGGAGAAAAGGAAAGGTATATCCATTTGAATGCAGAGTTCCAAAGAATAGCAAGGAGAGATAAGAAAGCCTTCCTCAATGATCAATGCAAACAAATAGAGGAAAATAATAAAATGGGAAAGACTAGAGACCTCTTCAAGAAAATTAGAGATACCAAGGGAATATTTCATGCAAAGATGAGCACAATAAAGGACAGAAATGGTATGGACCTAACAGAAGCAGAAGATATTAAGAAGAGGTGGCAAAAATACACAGAAGAACTATACAAAAAAGATCTTCACAACCCAGATAATCATGATGGTGTGATCACTCACCTACAGCCAGACGTTCTGGAATGCAAAGTCAAGTGGGCCTTAGGAAGCATCACTAAGAACAAAGCTAGTGGAGGTGATGGAATTCCAGGTGAGTGATTTCAAATCCTAAAAGATGATGCTGTGAAAGTGCTGCACTCAATATGCCAGCAAATCTGGAAAACTCAGCAGTGGCCACAGGACTGGAAAAGGTCAGTTTTCATTCCGATCCCAAAGAAAGGCAATGCCAAAGAATGCTCAAACTACCTCACAATTGCACTCATCTTACATGCTAGCAAAGTAACGCTCAAAATTCTCCAAGCCAGGCTTCAACAGTAAGTGAACTGAGAACTTCCAGATGTTCAAAACGGATTTAGAAAAAGCAGAAGAACCAGAGATCAAATTGCCAACATCCACTGAATCATCGAAAAAGAAAGAGTTCCAGAAAAACATCTACTTCTGCTTCATTGACTACGCTAAAGCTTTTGACTGTGTGGATCACAACAAACTGTGGGAAATTCTTAAAGAGATGGAAATACCATACCACCTGACCTGAATCTTGAGAAATCTGTATGCAGGTCAAGAAGCAATAGTTAGGGCTGCACATGGAACAATAGACTGTTTGCAAATAGGGAAAGAGTATGTCAAGTTTGTATATTGTTACCCTGCTTATGCAGAGTTCAGTTCAATTCAGTCACTCAGTCATGTCTGACTCTTTGTGACCCCATGGACTGCAGCACACCAGGCCTCCCTGTCCATCACCAACTCCCAGAGTTTACTCAAACTCATGTCCATTGAGTTGGTGATGCCATCCAGTCATCTCATCCTCTGTCATCCCCTTTTCCTCCCACTTTCAACTTTCCCATCATCAGGGTCTTTTCCAATGAGTCAGTTCTTCACATGAGGTGGCCAAAGTATTGGAGTTTCAGCTTCAGCATCAGTCCTTCCAATGAATACCCAGGAGTGATCTCCTTTAGGATGGACTGGTTGGATCTCTTTGCAGTCCAAGGGACTCTCAAGAGTCTTCTCCAACACCACAGTTCAAAAGCATCAATTCTTTGGCACTCAGCTTTCTTTATAGTCCAACTCTCACATCCATACATGAATACTGGAAAAACCATAGCCTTAACTAGATGGACCTTTGTTGGCAAAGTAATGTCTCTGCTTTTTAATATGTTGTCCAGGTTGGTTATAACTTTTCTTCCAAGGAGCAAGTGATTTTGGAGAAGAACTAATGCTGAAGCTGAAACTCCAATACTTTGGCCACTTGATGCGAAGAACTGACTCAGTGGAAAAGACCCTGATGCTGGGAAAGATCGAAGGCAGGAAGAGACGGGGACAACAGAGGATGAGATGGTTGGACGGTTGGATGGCAGATTATATCATCCAAAATTCCAGGATGGATGAACCACAAGCTGGAATCAAGATTGCTGGGAGAAATATCAACAACCTCAGATACACAGATGACACCACCCTTATGGCCGAAAGTGGAGAAGAACTAAAGAGCCTCTTAATGAAAGTGAAAGAGGAGAGCAAAAGAGTTGGCTTAAAACTCAACATTCAGAAAACTAAGATCATGGTATCCAGTCCCATCACTTCGTGGCAATTAGATGGGGAAACAATGGAAACAGTGACAGACTTTATTTTTTTGGCTCCAAAATCACTGAAAATGTGCTAACTTTGGGTAGAGAGCTTATAACAAGTAAGATAGTCAAATCATTCAGAATAAGAGAAATGAGATGAAAACAATGAGATGCAATGTTTCAGTTCACATGTTGTCAAACTTTGTTCCCAATGTGTTTGAAAATATGTACATTATTTTTGGAGTACAAATTGTATAGTATCTATTGAAAATCATGTCTAAATACTTCTTAAATGTTAACATGTTAACTTGGCCACACATTCAGTTTTAAGACATACACACACATAGAAATTATATTATTTATATTAATAATTTTAAAGATGGACAACTGCTTTTCCATGCCTATCTATATGAGATTGGTAATATAAATTTTAGCACACTCATATAATGGAATACTGTTTATCCAGAAAGTTGAGAGACATTGTTCTTTTTGTAATAATACAGAATAATTTACTAGGTACATTGTAATACGGGAAAAGTGAGGGTAAAAATCAGTAGGAATAGTGTTCTATTTCTGCAAAAACATGCAATCACATATACATGTATGAATACATTTAGATGTTTTCTGGAATAATACATGGGCAACTAGAACTTGCCTCCTGAGAAAACTAGGTTGCTGAGATCAACAATGAGAGGAATATGTACTTAATTCCACGTATCCTTTTATATCTTTTGAACTTTTTAGTGACTACATAATATTTGTTTAGAAGTATAAGAGAAGAAATAAATGATGATGATGATGATGATAATGGTGATGATGGTGATAATGGTAATGATGATGATGATGGTTATATGGAATTTTGTATTCCCAGGAAACAATCAACCAGCTTGAAAAGAGTTCTAATACAGTGGTCCAGATACTGAAAAAAAATAAAATAAAATTTATATCCTAATCTTATTTGTATAATGTAGTTGACTTCTATTAATACATCCTTAAATTCTCTGAAAATAAAGCATGAAGTATTATGTGTCTGGAATACCAGCTTGTGTATCTTCTTTCCAACACAAATTAAAGTTTTAAGGTGTTGAAAGCCTGTGCTTGCTTGTTGTCTTTGTGGGAATATCCTTCTCTGTTTGGGGCTTGCTAGGCGCATCTTTGTTTTCCTGAAAGCGTTGATGTCATATGTCACCTGGCCATCCCCACTGCCATCTCTTTTCCTGGAGAAAAGGGAAGGGGGTCCTTCACCTGCAGCGAAGGAGGGATGTGTGCAAACCACATTCCTGCATTAGCTGCAGAGCAGGACCTGCTGGCCATAGGGAGACTGATACTATTGTAGTTGATTGTGCTCAATCTCTTCTCTGAGTTTTATCTTTTTATGAAGACCCTAACACCTGGGTTGACATCCTGGAAGAGCTGCTTCCAGTGGTTGGCATGGTTAGGCTTTTTGCTATCCTCTACTCAGTGGGACTCCTCCCACTGGTAACAGTGTAAGGGATAATAAGTGGCACAGTGTCCTTTCTTGACATTAATTTTATGTGAAAACTTGACTAGGCTATGGTGCCATGCATGCTAAGTCGTTTCAATCACGTCTGACTCTGTGCAATCCTATGGACCATAGCCTACCAGGGCCCTCTGTCCATGGGATTCTCCTGGCAAAAATACTGGAGTGGGTTGCCATGCCCTCCTCCAGGGGATCTTCCTGACCCAAGATCTCTTACATCTCCTACACTGACAGGCAGGTTCTTTACCACTAGCACCACTGGCAAAGGCCCTCTATGGTGCCCAGCTGCATGCTAAAATACTAGTCTAGATGTCACTGTTAAGGTAGTTTTTAGATCGATCTATCTATCAATCTTGCTCTGGAGAATGCTGCTTTATAAACCACAAGTGCCAAAGACGTTATACAACTATGCTGTGGAAGAGGTAGCAATTTTATGCATTTTCTATGCTTATGGTAATAAAAAATAAGCTTTAAAATATCTGCAGGAATTAATAATCTACAAAAATGATGTAATGCATTATAAAGTAAAACTATAGACTAAAAACAAACATTAGCATAGTTGAATTTTAAAAGTCAAAAGATCAATTCAAAGCAGACTAGACTTAACTGAAAAGAGATGTAATGACCTGGAATACAAATTAAGGGAAATGGTTTCAGGGTGAAGGAGAAGATAGAAAGGATAAAACAAGAGGTTCAATTTATATGTAATCAGTAGATGTAAGTGAGGAAACAGGGAAATGGGGCAAAGGTCATATGATTTTCTAGAAATGATGAAATTATTTGTAAATGCAAGAAGTATACTGAATCTAAGTAGAAAAAAATGGTAAGTTCACACTTGGATAAATGAGCAAAATTATAGAATACTAATAGGAATGTCTGGAGAAGGCAATGGCATCCCATTCCAGTACTCTTGCCTGGAAAATCCCATGGACAGAGGAGCCTGGTGGGCTGCAGTCCATGGGGTCGCTGAGGGTCGGACACAACTGAGTGACTTCACTTTCACTTTTCACTTTCATGCATTGGAGAAGGAAATGGCAACCCACTCCAGTGTTCTTGCCTGGAGAATCCCAGGGACAGGGGAGCCTGGTGGGCTGTAATCTCTGGGGTCGCACAGAGTCGGACATGACTGAAGCGACTTAGCAGCAATAGGAATGTCTATTTAGAGAGATCAAGATGGGAGAATAGAAGGGTGTGGAGCACATTTCCTACAAATACATCAAAAATACATCCACAGGTGGGACAATTCTCATGGAACACTTACCGAACTCAGAAGATCTCATACAGTCAGAACTACAAGAAAGATCACCATGTAACTGGGTAGGCCAAAATAAAAAAGAATCAGGACAGGACCTGTTTTCCTGGGAGGGAGCTGTGAAAGAGGAGAGGTCCCTCACCCTAGACCCTGGAACTCCCTTCAACAGCCGGGAGATCAGCTCTGGGACAGACAGGCAGCTTCACAGGCTAAAAGAAGAATGCAGTAGCCAGATTGCAACAGGCAAAATAGAGAGAGACCAGCACAGAGGGTCCATGTCACCTGGCTGCATTGCTTAGCCTGAGACATGTGTCTGCTAATGTATGGGAGTGGAGGGCAGGGGTCAGGGGGCGGGGTGGGGGCGGTGGCTGGGTGCTGAAACTCAGGTTTCAGAGGACAGACCTGGGGAGAGGACTGGGTTTGGATGCGCAGATTTACATTGCCAGTGCCCATGGGCCATCCAAGCAGAATACTGGTACATGGTTGGTCTGGCTGCTATGGGCTTTGCAATGTAGGCACACAAGGGTGGGGCCAGGGTCTGGGCTGATTCCATAGTTCCCATGGTGGATCCTGGTGCCTGACTTTAGTGGATCTGTGCTGGTGGCTTTATGAAAGCATCTGAGGGACATCCAGGCTGACTGCCTGTATCCCCATGGCTAAGGTGGGACCGACGGCAGAGCCAGCAACAGTTACCCATTTGTTACCCATGCAGTGGGTAACCACACCACAGAGACACCACAGAGTGCAATTCCTGGTGGACAGATCCTGCGGAGTAATTCTCAGCCACTCCTCTCCCAACAGAAGCACTCCAGTCTGGCCTACCTAACACTGCAGCCCAGAAATGGACCTGGAGACCTCTAATCTTCCATGGATTAAAGCCTTGTGTAACTCAATGAAACTATGAGCCATGCCAGGCAGGGCCACTCAAGACAGATGAATAATGATGGCCTGTTCTAACAAATAACAGCTTGTCATTTGTTAGAGTTCTAACAAAATGTGGTCCACTGGAGAAGGGAATGGCAAACCACTCCAGTACTTTTGCCTGAAAACCCCTATGGCATGCTATAGTCCATGAGGTCACAAAGAGTCAGTTACAATTTAGGGACTCAACAACAACTCCAATGACTTGGCCCCCTACAGGGCTGTGACATCCACAGAGCAAAGAGGAGTTTCCACTCAATATCCAGTGCAGGCTCTGGACACCACATCACTAATCACACCTCCTCTCAAGGGGATAACAGCAAACACACACTGAGGCAGGCTACGCAGGAACACTCTCACATAAAAACAGCCCTTTAAAACCAGACTAGATAACTATAACTCCTAAATCCACAAAGTAAGAGAAAAATATGTAAAATAAAGAAGGAGAGCGACCATTCCCAGTTAAAAGAGCAAGAGAAATCCCCTGAAAGAAAACCAATGAAACAGACCTCTCCAGACTACTAGATTTTGAGTTCAAAAAGGAGGTATTAAAAATACCACACACACACACACAAATTATAAGCAATATCACTGATGAACAAAGATGCAAAAATCCTCAAGAAAATACTAGCAAAACAAATTCAACAATACATTGAAAGAATCATATACCATGATCAAGTGGGATTTATTCCAGGGATACAAGGCTTTTTAATATCCACAAATCAATGTGTGTGATACATCACATTAACAAATTGAAGAATAAAAATCATACAATCATCTCAATACAGGCAAAAAATCTTTTGATGGAATTCAACATCCATTTATGATAAAAGCTCTCCAGAAATTGGGCATAGAGAGAAAATACCTTATCATAATAAAGGCTATATATGACAAACTCACAGCTAATATTATATTCCTGGTGAAAAGCTGAAGGCATTTCCTCTAAGATCAGAAACAAGACAAGGATGTCCATTCTCACCACTTTTATTCAACATACTTTTAGAAAACAAACTTATAGTTACCAAAGGGAAAGGTGGAGGAGGGACAAATTAGGAGTTTGGGACTTAACATATACACAATACTACATACAAAATAGATGATCAACAAGGACCTATTGTATAATATAGGGGATTTTACTCAACATTTTGTAGTGACCTATTTGGGAAAAGAATCTGAAGAAGAATAGATATGCATATATGTATAAATGAATTTCTTTACTGTATACCTGAAATTAATACAATATTCTCAATCAACTATACTCCAAAATAAAGAAAAAAGAAAGTGTTATTCACTCAGTCATGTCTGACTCTTTGCAACACCATGGACTGTAGCTTGCCAGGCTTCTCTGTCCATGGGATTTCTCAGGCAAGAATACTGGACTGGGTTGCCATTCCCTTCCCCAGGGGATCTTCCTGACCCAGGGATTGAACCCAGGTCTCCTACATTGCAGGTGGATTCTTTACTGTCTGAGCCACCAGGGAAGCCCAATATAGAATAAACATTAATTTTAAAAAGAAAATATTGTCAGTATCAAAAGTCTCTTGTAATTCTTTTTATTTCTACTCAGAATAATATTAAATAAAGAACTGCAGGACTTCTCTGATGGCCCAGTGGCTAAGATTCCACACTCCCAATGCAGGGGGTGGGCCTAGGTTCTATCTCTGATCATGGAACATAATCCCACATGCTACAACTAAAAAGTTTGCAAGTAGCAACTCTTCAACTACAGATCCCCCATGCCAAAATGAAGATCAAAGATCCCAAGAGCTGCAATAAAGACCTGGCACAGTCTTATAAATAAATATGTAAGAAAGTAAATATTAAAAAAAACCTGGTATCAGAATAAAATCCAACATCATCATTAAAATGATGATAAGACAAATCTAACTTCTAAGGTTACTGCCTCTTGTACGATATACTTATTTCACAGAGACAAGTGTTTCTTTTGGGTCATAGAACCATGAAGCTAAATCTAACATGAGATGATAATGGTGATGATGAAGACAATGACAGTAACAAATACAGTAGTAGAAGGGCTCACATTCATGAAATCGTGTTTGAACAGAATGGGATGGATTTCCCACATTTTGTTCTACCAGGTCAAACACTCAAATGCTGTAAACCAAACTCAAATGTAGACCTGACTGATAAAGTGCATGTTCTTTTAAACATGATTGCATTTAGTTATTCAGTAAACAGGTCTTGACTGCTGACCATGTTCTGGACATTGTGGAAAGCACTGGGGAAGGCAGCAGGAATACTATGGTCAGTAAAAGAGCTATGGTCCCCATGTACATACAGTTTTTTTGTTCATAAGTAAGACATCAACAAATTGGCATCCCAACAAGTATAATATTTCAATTTCTGATTAAGCACTGAAAAGGACTAGGATGCATGAGGGTAAAGGGATAACCCAAAGTACATGAGTTGGTCGGAAATGTTTCCCTGAGAAATTCAGTTTATATATATATATATATATTCTTACTTAGATTTAGAATACATATAATCTTTTTCAGGTTCCTTTCCATTATAGTTTATTACAAAATATTGAATATAGTACTCTGTGTTATACAGTAGGATATTATTGTTTATCTGTTTCATATACATTAGTTTACATCTGCTAATCCCAAACTCCTAATTTATTTCTCCTCCTCTGCCTTTCCCCTTCAGTAACCATAGTTTGCTTTCTATGTCTATGAGTCTCTTTCTTTTCTGTAAATAAATTGTTTCATTTTTTAGATTCCTCATACAAGTAATATCACATCGTATTTGTCCTTTTTCTGACTTACTTCACTTAGAATGATAATCTCTAGGTCCATCCATGTTGCTGCAAATGGCATTATTTCATTCTTTTTATAGCTGAGTAATATTCCATTGTGTGTGTATATGTGTGTGTGTGTGTGCTCAGTCATGTCTGACTCTCACGAACTGTAGCCCTCCAGGCTCCTCTGTCCATGGGATTTTCCTGGCAGCTGTACTGGAGTGGCTTGTCATTTTCTTTACCAAGGGATCTTCCTGATTCAGGGATAGGACTCACGTTTCTGCATCTCCTGCATAGGCATATGGATTTTTTTTACCACTGAGCCACCAGGGAAGTTCATATACATGTGGCATAGATATACATGCCACTTCTTTATGCATTCCTCTAAGGATGGCTGTTTACATGGCTTCCATGTAAGATGAATTTTTACTAAGACAAAATTGAGTCAGGAAAGGAATGAAAGAATGGATTTCCAAGCATATGGAAACTTTGTTTAAAACTCTTCATTGAGCAGCAGTGTGGTACGTTTGGTCCTGAATGCAGGTCCATGTGGTAGAGATAGTTTGGGTTTAGAGATGGGCGGGCAGGAGCCATATTCTATAGATTCTTGCAGGCCACAGAAGAGACTGGATGTTACACCCACTGAAACAGGAAGCTTTCAACTTTTTAAAACTTTTGGACATAAAAATGACATGATTCCTTGAGATGTTGTGTATTTTTTTTTTTAAATTCACTGCCTACTGAGTGGAGAATGAATTGAAAACAATAAAAAGTAATAAGTCATGACATCAGTCCCGGCAATAGTCCCACCTGCAGCTCACTATGTTGACCAGCCTGTTTTTGGAGAGAATTAAAATATCTAAATGCCTCACACTTGGTCCTGAGAAGCAACAATAAAAAGGGAAGTGCTGGAACTCTCTTCTTATCACCATAAATTATAGGCATTTCCAGATATTATGCTTTTATTTACCTAGGGTAAATGCTTTCCAGACAGGAAAATAATCCCTATCAATTCAAGGCTATGAAACAGCATTTGCTGGAACAGAATTTAGATTGAAACTGAAATTAACAAGCAGCTACTTGTATAAAAGGCTCAATTCTAGGAAATCAGTGGGTTTTCTGTTCTAGCAAAACAAGAATGTGATTTTTTAAATATTTTAACTTATACCAGATTGCATTAAAATTGTTCAAAGGGCAATGAAGCCACTGTCCCTGAGGTTGCCTTTGAAGATGGTTTCTAAATACCTCTTTCTTCCACTGTGCCCACCGGTTTTTCACTGGCTAGAAAAATTTCACAAGCAGCTGCTGCTTGTCTGGAAACATCACCAAAGACTCAGGAGCCCTCAAAATGTAATTCATTTTAAGCTGCATGCCTCTACACTCCTGTAAGACATTTTTCCACATGGTTTTCAGAGCAAGGGTGTCTGTGCACAATTTATAATGCCTCAAATTTTAAATTCAGCCCTCTACTTTCTAGCAGTGTAACATATGTTACTGGGATAATATATGATAAAAAAGATGAAACACACATTTTGTATTTGAACACTTCACCCCAAAATTCTTGATAGGAGGGGAAATGTGTATGTTTATAAAAATCTATTCACACGTCTGTTAGAGCAGAGGTGGTAAATAGAAGGATGTAAGTCTTAGCAGAAATGTTTGCTCTAAAACTCAAAGTAGTGAGTAGAGGAAAGCAGACAGAGTAAGAACGGAGTGTGGAGTCATCAAGAATGAGATGAGTTTTGGTGGAGTGTAAGGCTTGTATAACCATCAAAGTTGTGATGAGCAAAGAAGTCTTGGGAAAAGAGGTGCCTCCTACAGTACATCTTTAATAGAATCTACTATACTCACATATGACTTTTATATAGCTTGCATTTGGGAGTGGAGTTTATAGGAGCTGATATTTCCAATTCCACCTCAAAGTGTTCATCACTGTGACTAAAAATTCATGCTACAAGAGATCAGACAATGACCTCAGTATGGTCTCAGCTTGCCGTGGAAAACCAACCAAATGTGATATTGTAGGAATAAAATAGAGTCACTCTTAGTTGATTTTCCCTTTAAGGGATGTATGTTAGGGTCTCTAGAGAAGGATCTGCCACTTTGGTGCCCCAGATGGTGATATCAGGGATACCAGCCAGCAGCAAGGCCCCAGCAACCCCAGAGGCACAAGTCTGGACAAGTAGACACCGAGGGACAACTCTGCCAGAGGCAGTGGAGGGTGCAAAGTGCTAACCCTCAAGTATAACCAGAGGCAGCTCAGATAAATAAAACTTTAGTAAGTGCTGTTTTCCATAGTGCCTATGGGAAAACCTATGGGAAAACAAAAGGTGGGCTCCTATTTCTAAAGAATCTAAATGTCCACTGACAGAGAAACTGGTAAAGGAGATGTGGTACATAAATAAAATGGAATATTACTCAGCCATAGGAAAGAATGAAATAATGCCATTTGTAGCAACATGATGAACCTAGAGATTATCACACTAAGTGAAGTAAGCAAGCAAGTCGCTTCAGTCGTGTCTGACTCTGTGTGACCCCATAGACGGCAACCCATCAGGCTCCACCGTCCCTGGGATTCTCCAGGCAAGAACACTGGAGTGGGTTGCCATTTCCTTCTCCAGTGCATGAAAGTGAAAAGTGAAAGTGAAGTCGCTCAGTCTTGTCCGACTTAGCGACGACCCCATGGACTGCAGCCTACCAGGCTCCTCCGTCCATGGGATTTTCCAGGCAAGAGTAAGTGAAGTAAGTCCCACAAATAAAAATATTATGGTATTACTTATATGTAGAATTTGAAAAAAAGGATACAAATAAACTTATTTACAGAACAAAAACAGACACACAGACTTCAAAAACAAATTTATGGTTACCAAAGGGGACAAGTAGGGGGGATAAATTAGGAGTTTGCAATTAACATATACATCCTACTATATATACAATAGATAATCAACAAGGATATATAGCACAGGGAATTCTACTCAATATTCTGTAATAACTTACATGGGAAAAGAATCTGAAAAAGCATGAATATCTGTGAAAATAAATAGTTTTCTTTAAAAAAAAAAAAGTGGAACCAGAGACACACACACGGGCTTTACGTAAAGAAGAAAGATGTTCACCACTTCAAATGCATCAGCACAGAACCAATGACTCTTCACTACATGAAGAACAGTAATACTGTATCACACAAAGAAAATGACAGTGCTCCAGGAATTCAGAAAGGCAGTTCAATGAACTCGGGAATAAAATAAATGAACAGAAGGAATACTTTGCCAAAGAGACTGAAACACTAAAAAAGAGTCAAATAGAAATTCTGCCGCTGAAGGACTCAACAAACAGAAAAAAGAGTGCATTAGAAAGTATTAGAAATAGAGCAGACCACATGGCAGAGAGAATTAGTCAGTTTGAAGATAGAAATCTAGAAATAATAGACGCAAAAGTGGAAAGAGAATGAAAAAATGGGGAAATTCTGTAAGAAGTATCTGACTCCTTTAGGAAAGGCATTAGGGTAATGGGTTTTCCAGAAGGAAAAGAGCAGAAGAAGGGAACAATTTATTTAAAGAAATGATAGCTGAGAATTTCTTAAGCCTGAGCAAGGAACTTGACATTTAAATTCATGAAGCAAACTGGTTGCTTTGAATATTTGCCTGACTGATGAAAGATGCAGTTGCAAAAATCCATTTGTTGACCATTTAATGACAGATTGTTTTTAAAATTCTTTAAAACTGTTTAGCAGGGTTTATCTATTTAGGAAGATTTTTTTTTCACTGAAATTATATAGCAGTTTATTCTGTCAAACTCAGGTTTTCTCAGAAAAAAAATTCTATCAAAATTCCTAAATATTTAGCAAGAGAGGACCTGAATTGCATTTGGATGGCTGCTTCCTTACTTTGGGGTTATAATCACTGTTATTGTAGACTTACTGTGGCTTCTCACAGCCTTGAAGGCAGTTTGGAGAAGGAAAAAATGCAAATGATTTCAAAGTTCTCTTCCATGGACAATACGCAGTTTCTGGGAAATCAGTCCAAATACATTCAAACCAAGAAACTACGTCTGGAGTCATTTAGTCACTGAGTTTGGCTTTTGGTTTCAGTTTCCTTCAGCGACATTTCAAAAACCCCTTTCACGGTGAGTTTCCGTTTCATATTCTAATCCTTTGTCCTCTGGCAGAATGGGGTGAAGAGAAAAGAAATCCCTAGGATTGGTAAGGAAAAAAGATACCAGAAACCAACACAAATAAGCTAAGAGAAGGAGCAAGAACTCAAGTTTTCAATGAAGCAGCTTTCTTAACAGCTCCAAAAGATTTCTGCTACTGAATTTACAGTTAAGGTAATACCGGGGGAAGGGTGGGAAAATGTTTGCAAGGGTCAGGATGCTTTTTTGTGGAACAGTAGGAGAAAGAGAGGGTGGGACGAATTGAGAAAGTAGCATAACATATATACAATATCATGTGTAAAATAGATAGCTAGTGGGAAATTGCCGTATAACACGGGGAGCCCGGCCTGGTGCTCTGTGACAACCTAGAGGAGTGGGATGAAGGGAGGGGAGGGAGGCTCCACTGGGAGGGGCTATATATAAATATATATAAAATTATGACTGATTAGCATTATTGTATAGCAGAAACCAACACAACATTGTAAAGCAATTTTCCTCCATTTAATAATAGTCTGTTCATGGTACGATGCAGCTGAGCTCGATGTGGACTGTCAGAGCCCCGTTAAAGGTAAATTGTGGTGATGTCAGCCAGGCAGCAGAATTCATTGTCAGTTCCTTTTGTTTATGGTTGAATTAGACAGGAGCATGTTCGGGGACAGAGAGTGTGAAATGTCTTCATCCTGTTTTTCTTTCTTTGCCACCTTATGACTCATGGGGATTGTAACTGCCACTTAAATTATCTTTGTCTTTGATAAAACCTGATTAAGATCCTTCAAATTGCAGCCTGAAGTTTTCAAGAACTATGTATATTTCTTATTTTTATTATATTTATTTTCTTGAGAAACAACATTGAATGAGATGTAATGTAAAGGCTTGCTTACATTAAGAACAAAAGAGAAAAAAGGAAAAATGTTGAATCCCAGAATGTACAATGAAGCAAGGCTTCATGAAAATGGCTATACATTTTATTCCTAGTGTTCTACTTTGTTTGAAGATGGATTTCTTTGTTCAGAAAGAATCCTAAATTAATTAGCTTTGATTTCTTGACACCTTCTCATTCCTTAAGGCCTTTTGTGCTTTGTATTGTTTCTGCTACTCTATTGATTTTACTATTAAGAATCACTTAATATAACAGTAGCCCTCCTTGAGCACTTAAAACCGTCTGGCAATTTTGTTCACTCCTTGGAACTCTCTCCTCCTTTGAATGTATTATTGTTGTAGCCACGCATTCCGGAAAACAAACTCACTCAGAAGGGCAATGCAGATAGTGGAGTGCAGTTTATTACACCGGCAGGCCCAAGGCAGAGTCTCCTCTTAGCCAAGGACCCTGACTAGTTTTTTGTGAAAACCTTACATACCCTAAGTGCACAAACCCGCCTCCCCAATTCCCTGAAACTAGTCTGAACAAAGGAAAAAGAAAGATACAATCAAAGTTAACCCATGATTCACATGCCTTAAGCCTAGGTAGTTAACAATGGACAATTATCAATAGGCCTGTGGTCAGACCCTAATAAGCATAATAGAATGTATGATTCTATTAGGTTACACAGATAATTAGGGTATTCTTTAAGGCAGCGGAGAGTCTAGGTACAAGCCCTGGGGCTCTTCCTTCTGGGGGCCAGGTTTTCCAGTTGGTTTGTTGTTTCCATAGATACTGGGCATATAGCTCAAAGTCCACAGTCTGGCCCAAGATGGAGTCTTGCTTTCAAGATAGAGCCTGTTCTGTCTGTTTCCTCCTTCATTATCATGGCACATACTTTGCACATCTCCTTCTTGTTTGATTTCCATTTTTCTCCTTTATAAGAGCTTTTCCTCTACAAATTCAAGCCAAAAACAACACAGAGCAAAGTAAAGGCAAACAACAATAACAAAAGCACACATCATAAACTGAGTTATGATAGCAGAGCGACAGTTACACATGAGGCTCAAACACAATGAATCTGCAAAGATGTTTTGGAGGCTGGGTTATTCGATTAACATTAAAGATGCTACCCAGATAACATTTTCACATATAAAATACTTCCACTAGTATAAATACACGGCCCTGATGTTATTTATTAAGTGGCCTGAAAATTCAGACAAATTCATTTCCTTTCTCATTTCCTTTCTCATTAGTGACATTATCCCATAGCAAGAGATCTGATAAGCTCTCAAAATCTACAAATAAATTTTGATTGTTTATCTTCTGTTTTTCTAGATAATTGTTGTAAGTCAGGTCTCCATATCTTTCTAATTTAAAAATGATTGTGATTCCTGCTATAAACAAATCAGACAATAGGACTCAACAAACATAAGATGCCAATATTGCTTTGGAAATGGGTTAAAGTAAAAAGAGATCTGGCCTTTGGTAATGTAAAATTGTGTGGAATCCTCTCTTTTTGGATCTGGCTTGGACTGGGCATTTCTGGCTCCCGTGTCCTGGGGCTATGTCATTTGCAATGGATCTCTTATCTGCTCCCAAGCAGTTTCTATTTATTTGTCACCTGGATAATCTCTCTTCACACTTTTCAAAAAAAGGAATTTTTACATTAGCTAACAAGGGAATCCAGACCTTTTTATTGTAGGATATCCCTTTAAAAAAAGGCAAGCAGATGGTGAGATTTTAGCTTCTGTTGTAAATAATCGCTTTTAAAATGGAAGATAATCATTCTTTATAATATGGCAAGGCAGAAAAGCAAGCATTTGTTTACATTTCAGATAGCTTTAAAACTGTTTTATTGGGGATTCTTTAGGTTACAAGAATTAACATTAAGAAATTAGAAAGTAGTTGTTACAGTGAAGGCAGTTTGGGGAACCAGTTGGGGTGTCAGGGATACCAATTGATGATTTTCAATGGGCCATTCTGCAGAGCTATTAAGTCCAGACATACGAAACAAAAAAGAAAACACTGCTACAAGAGTTCTCAATTGCTAAAATTGAATCATATATATATATATATACACATTCAAATATAACTTTTCAAATTATAGAAAGTGCCCTGAGTGAATAGGAAAAAGGCTTTATTTTAGCAAGCAGCATCAAAATTATGAATAATAGAATTCAAGGAATCTCACACATATTTAGGTTTTTATACATTTTATTCCATAATCTGAATCTTATAATGATTAAGTGTTAAAATATTTTCCCTCACTTTCTCATTCATAAAATGGTCACTCATTGAAGTTTTGATTGAATAATACATATTAATAGTTATATAAAAATTCTTTAAAAGTGAAGCTTTAAAAAGTAAACAATTACTATTTGCTAGACAATGGTACTTAAGGACCTGGCAGGATTTACTTTAATGCACTTTGGCTGGACATAGTCCTAAATTAGAGAAAAGCAGGTTAATATTGGGTCAAGGAAAAAAGTGTAATAGAACAAATAGTGGTCATAAAGATTCAATCTGGGGACCCAGGGAGATACAAACTAAGAAACATAAGCAAGACAAAAGCCAATGGAGAAAAATGAGACTCAAACTAGCAGTAGTTTAGACTCAGAAAATGCTTTTCTATACATTCACCAAATACTTAAGAACCAGTGGGGCAGCATCTAGTAGAACTCTGAAGGGCCTCATTTCAGTTCAGTAGCTCAATCACGTACAACTCTTTGCAACCCCATGGACTACAAAACAGCAGGCTTCCCTGTCCATTACCAACTCCAGGAGCTTGCTCAAACTCACACCCATTAAGTTGGTGATGATGTCCAACCATCTCATCCTCTGTCATCCCCTTCACATCCTGCCTTCAATCATTCCCAGCATCAGGGTCTTTTCCAGTGAGTCAGTCTTCTCATCAGGTGTCCAAAGTATTGGAGTTACAGCTTTAGCATCAGTCCTTCCAATGAATATTCAGGACTCATTTCCTTTAGCATTGACTGGTTTGATCTCCTTGCAGTCCAAGGGACTCTCAAGAGTCTTCTCCAACACCCCAGTTCAAAAGCATTAATTTTTCAGTGCTCAGCTTTCTTCATAGTTCAATTCTCACATCCATACATAACTACTGGAAAAACCATAGCTTTGACTAGACAAATATTTTTCAGCAAAATAATGTCTCTGCTTTTTAATATGCTGTCTAGGTTTGTCATAGCTTTTCTTTCTTCCAGGAGCAAGCATCTTTTAATTTCATAGCTGCAGTCACCATCTGCAGTGATTTTGAAGCCCCCAAAATAAAGCCTCTCATTGTTTCCCCATCTATTTGCCAGAAAGTGATGGGACCAGATGCCATGATCTTAGTTTTCTGTATGTTGAGTTGTAAGCCAACTTTTTCACTGTCCTCTTTCACTTCCATCAAGAAGCTCTTTAGTTCTTTGTTTTCTGCCATAAGGGTGGTGTCATCTGCATATCTGGGGTTATTGATATGTCTTCCAGCAATCTTGATTCCAGCTTGTGCTTCAGCCAGCCAGGCATTTCACATGATGTACTCTGCATAGATGTTAAATAAGCAGGGTAACAATATATAACCTTGACATACTCCTTTCCCCATTTGAAACTAGTCTGTTATTCCATGTCCAGTTTTAACTGCTGCTTCTTGACCTGCATACCGATTTCTCAGGAGGCAAGTCAGGTGGTCTGGTATTCCCATCTCTTTAAGAATTTTCCACAGTTTGTTGTGATCCACGCAGTCAAAGGATTTGGCATAGTCAATAAAGCAGAAGTAGAAGAAGGCTGAGTCCTGAAGAATTGATGCTTTTGAACTGTGGTGTTGGAGAAGACTCTTGAGAGTCCCTTGGACTGCAAGGAGATCCAACCAGTCCATTCTGAAGGACATCAGCCCTGGGATTTCTTTGAAGGCAATGATGCTGAAGCTGAAACTCCAATACTTTGGCCACCTCATGCGAAGAGCTGACTCATTGGAAAAGACTCTGATGCTGGGAGGGATTGGGGGCAGGAGGAGAAGGGGATGACAGAGGATGAGATGGCTGGATGACATCACTGACTTGATGGACGTGAGTCTGAGTGAACTCCGGGAGTTGGTGATGGACAAGGGAGGCCTGGCGTGCTGCGATTCATGGGGTCACAAAGAGTCGGACATGACTGAGCGACTGAACTGAACTGAACTGAGATGTTTTTCTGGACCTCTTTCTTTTTCGATGATCCAGAGGATGTTGGCCATTTGATCTCTGGTTCCTCTTTCTTTTCTAAAAAGAGCTTGAACCTCTAGGAGTTCATGGCTTACGTACTGTTGAAGCCTGGCTTGGAGAATTTTGAGCATTATTTTGCTAGCATGTGAGATGAGTGCAAATGTGTGGTAGTTTGACGTTCTTTGGCATTGCCTTTTTTGGGATTGGAATGAAAACTGCCCTTTTCCAGTTCTGTGGCCACTGCTGAGTTTTCCAAATTTACTGGCATATTAAGTGCAGCACCTTAACAGCATCATCTTTTAGGATTTGAAATAGCTCAGCTAGAATTCCATCACCTCCACTAGCTTTGTTCATGTTGATGCTTCCTGAGGCCCACTTAACTTCGTATTCCAGGATGTCTGTCTCTAGGTGAGTGATCACACCATCGTGATTATTTGGGTCATGAAGATCTTTTTTGTATTGTTCTTCTGTGTATTCTTGCCATCTCTTCTTAATATCTTCTGCTTCTGTTAGGTCCATATCATTTCGGTCCTTTATTGTGCCCATCTTTGCATGAAACTTTCCCTTGGTATCTCTAATTTTCTTGAAGAAATCTCTAGTCTTTCCCATTCTATTGTTTTCCTCTATTTCTTTGCACTGATCACTGAGGAAGGCTTTCTTATCTCTCTGTGCTATTCTTTGGAACTCTGCATTCAAATGGGTATACCTTTCCTTTTCTCCTTTGCCTTTCACTTCTCTTCTTTTTTCAGCTATCTGTAAGCTCTCCTCAGACAACCATTTTGCCCTTTTGTATTTCTTTTTCTTGGGGATGGTCTTGATCACTGCCTCCTGTACAATGTCATGAAACTCCATCCATAGTTCTTCCAGCACTCTATCAGATCTAATCCCTTGAATCTATTTGTCACTTCCACCCTATAATCGGAAGGGATTTGATTTAGGTCATACCTGAATTGTCTAGTGGTTTCCCAACTTTCTTCAATTTAAGTCTGAATTTTGCAGTAAGGAATTCATGATCTGAGCCACAGTCAGCTCCTAGTCTTCTTCTTTTTTTTTTTTTCTGACTGTATAGAGTTTCTCCATCTTTGGCTTCAAAGAATATAATGAATCTGATTTCAGTATTGACCATCTGGTGATGTCCATGTGTAGAGTCTTCTCTTGTGTTATTGGGTCTAGGACTTCTCTTATTTGAAGGGCTTGGACTTATTTATTATGACCCTTTTATCTATCTTTTTATTTATTATTATTCACTTATTCAGAAACTTAGACCATCTGGGGAGAAGTATGTCTACAGGTTGAGGAAGTAAAATGACTTTTCTCTGCTTTAAGAATAGAAACTTCAGTCTATCCCATGTCTTTCCTTGAACATCAGGTGACACCATGGACATAGCCCCATTGATTCACATGCCAGAACCCTTGTGCCTCATTGAGAACACTAATGGGCCACTGCTGGTTAATCCAGAAGCTCTGAAGATCCTGTCTGCCATCAGGCAGCCTGTTGCGGTGGTGGCTATCACGGGCCTCTACCGCACAGGCAAATCCTACCTGATGAACAAGCTGGCTGGGAAGAACAAGGGTGAGTGACACCAGCAGAGCCCAGCCAAGTCCCTTCTGTCCACCCACACTCCCTGCGTGCAGCACAGTGATGTGAGGAGAGGAAGTTAGAGACTTGGGAGGAATATTGAAAGCTAATGCTTGGCTCAAATTTAGCAAATGATCTTCTGGGAGATGAAAGGTAGAGTTCTGCTTCTGACATATCACCTCATTTTTTCCCTCAGTATCTACTTAAAAAAATTACAGTACTTTCCAATTATAAGAAGACATCAATGAAATAACTTCTACATGTGTATTTATAAGTGACTAAATTTTGATAGTATAATATTCTTGCAAAAAAAGAAATGTCAAATTTCCAGCCCTATGGTACTTGGCATTCTTATTATCGCATTCCTCTATTGTAATTCAGATCACAATACAGAGTTATATTTTCTGCCATATCCTCGCCTTGCTTTCCTTAAATGGTAGCTCACTGATTAAGACAGTCTCCAGTTTCCAGATCCACTCCTCTATTACAGCATCTCAATTCCCCCTGTAGGATTCTCAGTTGGATCTACAGTGCAGTCTCACACGAAGGGCATCTGGATGTGGTGTGTGCCTCACCCCAAGAAACCAAACCACACCCTGGTTCTTCTTGACACTGAGGGACTCGGAGACGTAGAGAAGGTAAGGAACAAGAATTTCTTTTTAATCAACCTCCTCATCCCTGAACACTCTTTACATGGGGAGACTTTTTTTTTTTACTTCTACTTGACCAGGGTATACGTTTTTTCCCCTTTTTGTTTTTAATAGTCAAATTTTAGAAACCTGAAGTGAGAAAAATAGGTGTGAAAGCCAGAATCACAATTGGGAGACTGTGCTAATGTGGAGCTAGGCAGTTAACCGAACTGAAGAGAGAGATGGTGCAAAAAAAGTCACCGTCATGAGTGACCCTGCAGAGGCCAGAGCTTAGCAGTGGGCTTCAGAGCAGCAGAACTTGAGTCCAAATCAGGATCCTAGTACTTGCAGCTCTTAAGACTTTGACAAGCAAGAATAAGTCTCCTCAAATCTCCTATTTCCCCTTTGGTCTCATCCATTTTATCATTTGCACAGGAGATGCATGTTATTTTCCCACTTCTATCTGGCAAGAAAAAAAGCCTTGATTTGTAGTACTTTCCAGTTTTCTAAGTGCTCCCATCACAGCTGACTCCAAGCTACCAAAGTGAAGTCACTAAACTCAAGGCTCAGAAAAGGTGTACACAACCGGCTGTTGTAAGCTGGTATGAGCTGGCTTGAGCACAAAACGGGATCTTTCCCTTGTACTTCTCTTGTTTTTCATGTCTTCATTTTGCTTTTGATTTACCACAATTCAAAATGATCCACCCATTTTTGCTTTAGTTTACTTACCTGTAACATAGAGACAGTGGTTAGCACCTTATTCTCACAGCATTGTTTTTGAGTATCAGATAAGATCAGTAATATGAACTTCCCTGTGTATAATAGTTACTCAATAAAATAGATGCATGTATTATGCATACAGACCAACTTTGTTTTACACAGTTGAAAATCTTGATTTTAACTACTCTGGTGACCTTCAGTAACTTTGACTATCGATTTTGCAAATACCTAACCAGTTACAAGAGGGACTGATAAGTTAACAAAATATGGTTTTATATAAAATTATCAATGCTAATGACAGAACTAAATTTCCCATGTTTCTCACAACCATTTTAGTTTGTCCGGTTTAACATTTGTAGATCAAGGGTCTATTTTTAGCAACTGCTCATATGGGAGTGCCATGAGCCATGACTGAAATTTATTCTGACTTCTAGGGTGACAAGACAAATGACACCCATATATCTGTACTGGCACTACTATTGTGTAGTACTTTTGTATACAACACCATGAACAAAATTGACCAGGGAGCTATCGACCTCTTGCAGTATCCTTTTGTGGCCCAGGATGGTACCAAAGCCAGAAAGAATTCCTCCATTCACCAGCTCATGAGTCCTTGTGTATCAAACACAAAGGTGAAAACACTGTGAACATTAAAAGAACAAGACAAAGTCCTTATGTTTACTGAATGAAATGGGGACTTGGTTACAACCCAAAGAGAATATAAAAGCATATAAAGGCATGGAATTAAATATGGCTCAGATGCAGTCCTATTTCCAAAAGTTTTCCTTAATTGCATCTCAGCTATGTGACAGAACTGTCACATCTGCTCAGAATAGATACCTCACCTAATCTTAACAGGGTAGATGATGCAGCTGACTTTGTGAGAATCTGTCCAGACTTAGTGTGGACTCTGAGAGATTTCTACCTTGGCCTGGAAGCAAATGGGCAACTCATCACAGCAGATGAATATCTGGAGAATTCACTGAGGCCAAAGCAAGGTAAGGGACTCCAATTTTGGAAAGAGGGAGAAAAATAGCACAAGAAGTTATCTCTTGTATGTTGCTGGTTAAACTTATAGTTTCTTATATTTACTCAGCTGACTAAACGACCACATAGTATTAATAATACTATGTATTAATAGTATTATATACATAGTATTAATAATACTATTAATAACAGTTAATAACTAAGTAGTTATTATAATTGATCAATAATAATTATTAATAATTATTTTAATCACTGTAATTAAATTAATTATTTTAATTAATTATTAATAATACTATTAATAATACACAATACTAATAATACTATTAATTGTATTGTTAATAATTAATACTATTAATTTAAACAAACTAATAAAGTCCATATTAAATTATATTATTCCCTGTTCTTGGAGCAAATTACTTTTCCATTTTCCTTTCCCTGGTTGATCACCTTTTAAGCTTTTGCTTTGGTTTGTGAAAATGTAGTGAAGTAAATAACATCAGGGAGTGAAAATGAAAGTCATTCAGTTGTGTTCGACTTTTTGTGACCTCTTGGACTGTACAGTCAGTGGGATTCTCCAGCCCAGAATACTGGAGTGGGTAGCCTTTCCCTTCTTCAGGGGATCTTTGTAACCTGGGATTGAACCCAGGTCTCCCACATTGCAGGCAGATTCTTTACCAGCTAAGCCACAAGGGAAGCCCAGCATCAGGTAGAGGGCATATTTATTTGTGGGAAATAGATTAAAATGAATGTTAATTTGATACTAAATAAATCCTATTTTTCCCTCCAAAGGCACCAACCAACATCTTCAAAATTTTAATCTGCCCCGTCTGTGTATACAGAAATTCTTTCCAGTAAAGAAATGCTTCATTTTTGACTTGCCCACTCACCAGAAGAAGCTTGCCCAGCTTGAGACACTACATAATGATGATCTGGATCCTAAGTTTGTACAACAAGTGGCAGAATTCTGTTCCTACATATTTAGCAATTCCAAGACTAAAACTCTTTCAGGAGGCATCAAGGCCAGTGGATCTCGTGAGTACCTTTTCAAGGGTTTTCCTTCAATTCAAAATAGAGACTGAGAGCACTGTTCCTTCCACTGTCAATGCTAAAAATGCATAGTTAGATACTACCAAGAAAATCATAGGTATCATATTTATTAAATATTTCCAAAAATATTTCTAGATGTTTTTAGTAATGCTTGCAAAATAAGATAAAATAGGAAGAATAATCTGAAGAAAATGTCAAGTTAAAAAAGTTCTGCCTATAAACGATCCACTGTTGAACTAGACTAACCCACATGGGTTGGCAGCACTTATTCCACCAATACAGTGAGTACTTGTTAAGTGCCACAGCCTTAGATAGGCAGAAAATGGGAAGACATACATTGTAGAAATGGAACATATTTAACATAAACATTAAACAAACAGATGCCCAGATTGTCTAAAACCCTTCAAGAAATCTAAGCAGACTTCTCAATCCAATTGTTCCTAAATACTCTATGTCTTGGAACTTTGTAAATTATTGTGTGTTAGTCACTCAGTCGTGTCCAACTCTTTGCGACCCCAAGGACTATAGCCCACCAGGCTCCCCTGTCCATGGAATTTACCAGGCAAGGATACTGGACTGGGTTGCCATTTCCTTCTCCAGGGCATCTTCCCAACCCAGGGATCGAACCCGGGTCTCCTGCATTGTAGGCAGATGCTTTACAGTCTGAGCTAGGGAAGTCCGTATTGTAAATTATTGCTACAATCTAAAGGGAAGATGAGTGGAAACACAAGGAGGCAAAGGATGAGGATAAACAGGAAAGTTCCAAAAAAGAGTAAGGTGACCTGGTCTAATTTGCCTACTTTGTGCTTTTTCAGGTGAGGGTAACACTCACCAGCTTTACATGTTCAAGTGGATGACAAAAGGGAATTTTGAAGGGAATAGAAATCTGAGGAAGAGAGAAAGAAAGGGAAGAGTAAACAGGCAAAAGGTCTACAGTATTCTAAATAAATGAATACACACAACTTTGTATAACCATCTCCTCATTGCTCAATTAGAAAGTGATGAAATGTAGGTCATCACACAAATCTTCAATTTTCTCCTTTGAACACTTTCTTTTCTCAGAGAATGAAAGATCTGTCTTCTTGATCACATAATTTCCCAAAGGAACTTACTTGGGCCATTTGAACACTGTGCAGAAGGCTGAATATGCTAAATTAACATTTTCAGAATTAGTTCAGAGCATGTCCTTTTTCTCTGCAAATAATTCAAGCATCTCTTCCCCCTGTGAAGATCTAGAGAACCTAGTGCAGACCTATGTCAATGCCATCAACAGTAGGGATCTGCCCTGCATGGAAAGTGAAATCCTGACCTTGGCCCAGATTAAGAACTCAGCTGCAGTGCAAAAGGCCATTGCCCATTATGACCAGCAGATGGGCCAGAAGCTGCAGCTGCCCACAGAAACCCTTCAGGAACTGCTGGACCTGCACAAGGCCAGTGAGAAAGAGGCCATTGAAGTCTTCATGAAGAACTCTTTCAAGGATGAGGACCAAGGGTACCAGAAAAAATTAGAGGTAATTAAGTTTTTTTGCTATAGCTCATGGGACTTAGAGGCAATAAATGGAGAAGGCAATGGCACCCCACTCCAGTACTGTTGCCTGGAAAATCCCATGGATGGAGGAGCCTGGAAGGCTGCAGTCCATGGGGTCGCTGAGGGTCGGACACGACTGAGCGACTTCACTTTCACTTTTCACTTTCATGCATTGGAGAAGGAAATGGCAACACTCCAGTGTTCTTGCCTGGAGAATCCCAGGGACGGGGGAGCCTGGTGGGCTGCCGTCTATGGGGTCACACAGAGTCGGACACGACTGAAGCGACTTAGCAGCAGCAGCCGCAGCAGCAGGGGCAATAAAAGGCAAAATGTTGCTATGCAATACAAAACGTGGACTTAAGAAAAACAATTCTTACTAGACTGAGAGATAATGACTATCACTTGTGTGACCAAGATTTCACTATTATTCTGAAGACAAGTAACAACAAAAAGCATATAACTACCCTGGACCCAACTGTTGTTGTCATTATTTAGTCTTAAGTCATGTCCTACTTTTTGCAACCCCATGGACTGTAGCCCTCCTGGCTCCTCTGTCCATGGGTTTTCCCAGACAACAGTACTGGAGTGGGTTGCCATTTCCTTCTCCAGGGAATCTCTTCCCAACGTAGGGATCGAACCCACATCTCCTGCATTGCAGGTAGATTCTTTATTACTGAGCCACCAGGGAAGCCCCTAGACCCTGTAGATTCTGAAAGTTTCACACACAGATAACTCATCTTATTATGTTACACCCATGGATGAGTTTTTCAAAGCAATCTTATCCCTTAAAAAATTGTATTCATAAAGTATTAACTTTCCTTTTTTATTAATCAAGCATACAGAATTGCCAAACGCTCTACTAAAAGATTATCTCCTCAGGTTTAATAGCATATGCTCATTATTCAGGCCAATTATCCATTCTACCTCCTCACTGGAAATCCCAGACCCAATATAATATTGAAACAATAGTAACACAGTAGGTTGCATTTAAAATTAGGGCTTGAGGCTAGAGATCTGTAGTCTGAAGATTCTATCTAAAGTAGAAGAGGCAAAAGAAAGGGATGTCCAGAGACTTCAGATACAAAAGTAAAGTCACTTTTCTACAGTGTATTATCCATGGAACTTTTTTACAATAGGTTTGGTAGAAAGAATATAGTATTGCTTGTAGTCTTTGAATTCCCAGAAAAAATACAGAGATTCTCTTTGTGAATCATTTCTAAAAATACTGAAGTGTTGGTAATACCTTTTCCATGGGCCTTTGTCCCCTTAAAGATGCAGCTAGCAGCCAAACAGAATGACTTTCATAAACGAAACTTGGAGGCATCACAGAATCATTGCTCAGCTTTACTTCAGGATATTTTTCATCCTCTAGAAGAAAATGTGAAGCAAGGGGTTTATTCAAAACCCGGGGGCCATTGTCTCTTCATTCAGCAGAGAGACGAGCTGAAGGCAAAGTACAATCAGGAGCCCAGGAAAGGAATACAGGTATCCTTGGTTTTATGTATTAATTATGGGGGGCTTGTTGGGGGGGTACTTATTTGAAAACTCAATGACGACAGGAAGAATAATAATTGTGGAATTGAACTAGACTTTTGTGATGAAAGTGAAAGAAGAGAGTGAAAAAGTTGGCTTAAAGCTCAACATTCAGAAAACTAAGATCATCGCATCTGGTCCCATCACTTCATGGGAAATAGATGGGGAAACAGGGGAAACAGTGTCAGATTTTATTTTGGGGGGCTACAAAATCACTGCAGATGGTGACTGCAGCCATAAAATTAAAAGATGCTTACTCCTTGGAAGGAAAGTTATGACCAACCTAGATAGCATATTCAAAAGCAGAGATATTACTTTGCCAACAAAAGCCCGTCTAGTCAAGGCTATGGTTTTTCCAGTGGTCATGTATGGATTTAAGAGTTGGACTGTGAAGAAAGCTGATTGCCGAAGAATTGATGCTTTTGAACTGTGGTGTTGGAGAAGACTCTTGAGAGTCCCTTGGACTGCAAGGAGATCCAACCAGTCCATCCTAAAGGAAATCAGTCCTGGGTGTTCATTGGAAGGACTGATGCTGAAGCTGAAACTCCAATACTTTGGCCACCTGATGAGAAGAGCTGACTCATTGGAAAAGACTCTGATGCTGGGAGGGATTGGGGGCAGGAGGAAAAGGGGACGACAGAGGATGAGATGGCTGGATGGCATCACTGACTCGATAGATGTGAGTTTGAGTGAACTCAGGAGTTGGTGATGGACATTGAGGCCTGGCGTGCTACAATTCATGGGGTCACAAAGAGTCGGACACGACTGAGCAACTGAACTGAACTGAATCATTTTTTACTTCTGATTATATTTTTTCGGGTTCTTAGGCTGAGGAAGCTCTTCAGAAATATTTAGAGTCCAAGGAGTCTATGAGTGTTACCATTTTGCAGACAGACCTGGCTCTCACAGCAATGGAAAAGGAGATCGAAGGTGAGGAAAAAATGGGGAAAAAAAATGCAACACAGAAATTCTACACATTTTAAGTTAATTTGACCTGGTTAAACCTGGGATCATTAAACTAGAGCTAGAATGGCAAAGATGTACCATTCTTAGCTCCTCAGTCTATACCTGAATAGAGCATATACCCTCAGCTATCATATGATTACATGCAGGGAGAAAAAATGACCAAGGAAATTTTACCTATGAAGTAGCGGCAATAACAAATAAGGGAGTGGGGGCAGAAGGAAGGGTACTTTAATCCTAGACAGGTTTGTCATTTTCTTCCTCTCCGAGGTAGGTATAACAGAAGAGTTTATAAAGGCTGAAGCACAAAGGCTGATGGAAAGTCTAATGCAGCATCAGCAAATGATGGAGTCCAGGAAGATATTCCATCAGGAACAAGTGAGACTAATGGAGACAAACAGAGTATACCAGGAGGCACTGCAACAGAGGGCCATGGAACGTCAGCTCCAGGTACTCATCAATTATTTCATCTCTGGATTTTAATCACACTCCCCTCTCTGTATCAATGAGAACACGAAGCACCAACAACATGGAAGAGGCAGCATAAGACTGTAGCCTAGGGCAAAGACTCTGGAATCAAATAGTGTGGGTGAGAAACCCAGCTCCACCTTACTAAATATATTGTTTGGAGATAGTTATATTAATATTACTTACTTTATAGGGCTATTTTGAAGCTTAAATGAGTCAATATTTGAGTTTAGAATGGTGCTTGGCACAGCATAAGCACTATAATTTGTTAAGCAAAATCCAAGGACATTTCTAACCCACAGTAATTAGTCTTTTTGTTATTTTGTTCATTTTTCTAGCTAGTCTTTTCCTTTGGTCATAGATTACCTTGTTAAATTAATCTCATATTACTATGTCCAAACCCCTGTCTTTACCTTAATTGTTACTGGTTCTGAAGGCCTTTAACTTGCAGAGTTTGTTTCATCCAGTCCTCTGCTATTATTATCACTCAGTTGGCAGTAGTTCCTATCTACCAAGCACTGTACAAAGCACCATACATACATTCTTTAACCTAGTCTATTCAGTGAATCAGGGCCATTATGCCCCCATCTTTCTGATCAGAAAAATTAAGTTCCAAAGAGATAATTAATGCCACTATCACACAGCCTAGCAAATTATCAAAACAGCCTTCCCAGTGAGTGGGATCTGCAATGCTTTCATATCTACAAACCTAGTCGTACATTCTTCTGTGAGCACCCTTAGGAGACAAAGGGCATCCTCCCCATCATGGCTGATCTACCTGTAGGTTCTTGTTTTCCAAGAACTGTTTCAAGACAATTTTGAGATTACAGACCCGCACCGAAGGGCAGTATTTTCAATCTAGGGGTTCGGATCTCATTCTTTCCTTCTATTTTAACCCCATGACTGTGGAGACATGGAACAAATTCCCTTATCTAAGGCTCAGAGTCATCACCTGATTGAGGATATCACCTAGACCACCCAGTTGAACTTTTGTATTGAGTTATAGTTATGATATTCATAATGGATAAAATGTGCATTTTACTAATTTCAACCTCTCCTTGTAATACTAGATCTGATGTTCCTTTGTGTGTACATGAGAACTGAAGTCAAGATGTGATTCAGATTGCTTCAGGACAAAGGGAGAAGGGGCCTTAGGATATAATTCTTGGGATACCAATATTTCAGGGATTGAGAGATGATGTTTCTGCAGCTATAGAAACAGACCGGGAAGAAGAATTACACAAGTAGGAAACCAAGAGTAAGAGGTAAAATGGATATGAATGGAAAGGAGGAATTAGGGACTATCTTTTACTACTGATTGTTTAAAATAAGTAAGGGAAAGTCAGTGACTGGGACTTTCCATAAACAATGATCTGGACACCACTTTTTGCTCAGCTCTTTCATTTTATGTATCACTCTTTAGGAAGAGGTTAAAAAGCTCAAGGAGAAATTGCAAGCTGAGAACAGAAAACTTCATGACGAACTCCAGAATCTTCCAAGGAATGACTCACCAGATGATACATGCCTCTTACTCTAAAGAGCTAAACACTAGAATTTCATTTACTTGTTCATTTTCACTGAAGACACAAAGGAACAAGAAGCTATAAAACTTGACACAATCATCATTTAAATAAACTTCATGATATTTATATTGAACTTTTGTATTGAATTATTAAGTTATGATACTCAATGGGTAAAACTTGCATTTTACTAATTTCTTAGTAAATGCACCAATAGTTTAAGTATTGATTGCTTCCTTAAAAAGATTATGACTTTTATTATAAGGGACAATTTATCATCACCTCTTGGCAGTGATATTGGGCAGGTTCTATCAGGGAAACTTTCTCTTGAACCTCTAATTTTCCCTATTTTTCTCAGTGGGGATTGGAAGTGACCTGGAGTGGGGAGTGTTTCTATAATAACCCAAGTCACATGGGTCTTGACTGAACTCAGGTGGACGTCACTTTTGCCAAATGGTTTCATGCTGGAGGCCATCAGGGAGAAGCATCGATGATAAAAAACAACAAAAGCTAACCTAGCTTCTTAGTGCAGACAGTATACAATGAATGGTTCCCAACTGGATGGAGGACACTCAGTTTATGGGCAATTATATGATTCCTGGTCATGGTTGGTAGACGATCTGCTTAGATTATTCTAAGCTATAAGCAAATAACATCATAATGAAACACAAGTACTCTAGAAGATGGAAAGAACTACCAGCATGGAAATTATGTCAAAAGCTGAAAAGCTAAAAAAGTCTAACCTTCCTTCTATCCTCACCAAGGGGATAACTTAAATAGGATATTTTATATTATGAACCAATTACTATTGGATTTTGTTTATAATCCTTTAAGTCTGTAAATAAACAGTATAAGGAATGCAACATAATGTGACAAACAATATGATAGGGCTTATTTAATTTTAAGCCCCAAATGTTGGCATTTAATTTTGAGGCTTGCTTACAGTACTAAAATTAAATGAGTGTAATTGCTTGCAATCATATATGAAAACATACAGATTTTTTAAATTAAAAACTATAGGTTATAAAAATATATGCATATGTATATATATTTTAACTGTAAATAACCATAAAGTTTTTTAAAAATAATTCTACCACTTTGGCTTTTTTTCTCCCAGTAGTTACATCTTCAGGGATTTCAGTATTTCTGTAAAATGACTGAAAATAATTTTAACAGCAAAAAATTAAATATTTTCTTATACATTTTATTGGAGAAGGCAATGGCACCCCACTCCAGTACTCTTGCCTGGAAAATCCCATGGACAGAGGAGCCTGGTGGGCTACAGTCCATGGGGTTGCAAAGAGTCGGACATGACGAGTGACTTCACTTTCCTTTTTCCCTTTCATGTACTGGAGAAGGAAATGGCAACCCACTCCAGTGTTCTTGCCTGGAGAATCCCAGGGACGGGGGAGCCTGGTGGGCTACCGTCTATGGGGTCGCACAGAGTCAGACATGACTGATGAGACTTAGCAGCAGCAGCAGCATACATTTTATTTCCTTTTTGTTTCTTTATCTCCAGTAAAATCAGCTCAGTACAGTCATCAGTCATGTCCAACTCTTTGTGATCCCATGGTCTGCAGCATGCCAGGCTTTACTGTCCATCACCAACTCCTGGAGCTTATTCAAACTCATATCCATTGACTTAGTGATGCCATCCAACCATCTCATTCTCATTCCCTGTCATCCCCTTCTCCTCCAACCTTCAATCTTTCTCAGCATCAGGGTCTTTTCCAATGAGTTGGTTTTCCACATCAGGTGGCCAAAATACTGGAGTTTCACTTTGGCATCATTCCTTCCAATGAATATTCAGGACTCATTTCTTTTAGGATTGACAGGTTGGATCTTCTTGCAGTCCAAGGAACTCTCAAGAGTCTTCTCCAAAACCACAGACCAAAAGTATCAATTCTTTGGTGCTCAGTTTTCTTTAGAGTCCAACTCTCACATCCATACATGACCACTGGAAAGACCATAGCTTTGACTAAATGGACCTTTGCTGGTAAAGCAATGTCTCTGTTTTTAATATGCTATCTATGTTGGTCATATTTTTTTTTTTCCAAGGAGCAAGCATCTTTTAATTTCATGGCTGCAATCACCATCTGCAATGATTTTGGAGCACCGCCCCCCCTCCCCCACCCCGCCAAATAAAATCTTTCACTATTTCCATTGTTTCCCCATCTATTTGCATGAAGTGATAGGACCAGATGCCATGATCTTAGTTTTCTGAATGTTGAGTTTTAAGTCAGCTTTTTCACTCTCTTCTTTCACCTTCATCAAGAAGCTCGTTAGTTCTTTGCTTTCTGCCATAAGGGTGGTGTTATCTGCATATCTGAGGTATTGATATTTCTCCTGGTGATCTTGATTCCAGCTTGTGCTTCATCCAGTGCAGTGTTTCTCATGATGTACTCTGCACATAAGCACATAATAAGCAGAGTGACAATATACAGCCTTGACGTACTCCTTTCCCAATTTGGAAGCAGTCTGTTGTTCCATGTCCAGTTCTAATTTTGCTTCTTGACCTGCATACAGGTTTCTCAAGAGGCAGGTCAAGTGGTCTGGTATTCCCATCTCTTGAAGAATTTTCCACAGTTTGTTGTGATCCACACAGTCAAAGGTTTTGGTGTAGTCAAGAAAGCAAAAGTAGGTGTTTTTCTGGAACTCTCTTGCTTTTTTGATGATCCAACGGATGTTGGCAATTTGATCTCTGGTTCCTCTGCCTTTATCTAAATCCACCTTGAACATCTGGAAGTTCACAGTTCACATACTGTTGAAGCCTAGCTTGCAGAATTTTGAGCATTACTTTGCTAGCACTAAAGGTAAAAAGAGAAATGGAAAGATATAACCATTTGAATGCAGAGTTCCAAAGAATAGCATGGAAAGATAAGAAAGACTTCCTCAGTGAAGTCTTAGAAATCGCAAAGAAACAGAGGACAACAATACAATGGGAAAGACTAGAGATCTCATCAAGAAAATTAGAGATACCAAGGGAAATTTTCATGCAAGATGGCACAAGAGGACAGAAATGGTACAGACCTAACAGAAGCAGAAGATACTAAGAAGAGGTGGCAAGAATACACAGAAGAACTATACAAAATAGTTCTTCATGACCCAGGTAACCATGATGGTGTGATCACTCACCTAGAGTCAGATATTCTGAAATGCAAAGTCAAGCGGGCCTTATGAAGCATCACTATGAACAAAGCTAGTGGAGGTGATGGAATTCCAGTTGAGCTATTTCAAATCCTAAAAGATGATCCTGTGAAAGTGCTGCACTCAATATGCTAGCAAATCTGGAAAACTCAGCAGTGGCCACAGGACTGGAAAAGGTCAGTTTTCATTCCAATCCCAAAGAAAGGCAATGCCAAAGAATGCTCAAACTACCACACAATTGGACTCATCTCACATGCTAGCAAAGTAATGCTCAAAATTCTCCAAGCCAGGCTTCAATAATACATGAACCATGAACTTCCAGATGTTTAATCTGGATTTAGAAAAGGCAGAGGAACCAGAGATCAAATTGCCAACATCCGTGGATCATCGCAAAAGAGAGCAAATTCCAGAAGAAAGTCTACTTTTGCCTTACTGACTATGCCAAAGCTTTTGATTGTGTGGATCAGAACAAACTGTGGAAAATTCTTCAAGAGATGGGAATACCAGACCACCTGACCTGCCTCCTGAGAAATCTGTATACACGGTCAAGAAGCAATAGTTAGAACTGGACATTGAACAACAAACTGGTTCCAAATTGAGAAAGGAGTACTTCAAGGCTATATATTGTTATCCTGCTTATTTAACTGCTATGCAGAGTACATCATGCGAAATGCCAGGCTGGATAAAGTGCAAGTTGGTATCAAGATTGCCAGTAGAAATATCAATAATCTCAGACACGCAAATGACGCCACCCTTATGGCAGAAAACGAAGAAGAACTAAAGAGCCTCTTGATGAAGGTGAAAGAGGAGAGTGAAAAAGTTGACTTAATACTCAACATTCAGAAAACTAAGATCATGGCATCCAGTCCCATTACTTCATGCAAATAGATGGGGAAACAATGGAAACAGTGAAAGATTTTATTTTGGGGGGCTCCAAAATCACTGCTGGTGGTGAATTGCAGCCATCAAATTAAAAGACACTTACTCCTTGGAAGGAAAAATATGACCAACCTAGATAGCATATTAAAAAGCAGATACATTGCTTTACCAGCAAAGGTCCATCTAGTCACGGCTATGGTTTTTCCAGTGGTCATGTATGGATGTAAGAGTTGGACTCTAAAGAAAGCTGAGTGCCGAAGAATTGATGCTTTTAAACTCAGTCTTGGAGAAGACTCTTGAGAGTCCCTTGGACTGCAAGATCCAACCTGTCAATCCTAAAGGAAATGAGTCCTGAATATTCATTGGAAGGACTGATGTTGAATCTGAAACTCCAATACTTTGGGCACCTGATGCAGAGAACTGACTCATTGGAAAAGACCCTGATGCTGGGAAAGATTGAAAGCAGGAGGAAAAGGGGACGACAGAGGATGAGATGGTTGGATGGCAGCACCGATGCGATGCACATGAATTTGAGTAGGCTCCAGGAGTTGGTGATCGGGGAGCCTGGTGTGTTGCAGTCCGTGGGATCGCAAAGAGTTGGAGCCAGCTGAGCAACTGAACTGAACTTATCTTGCTAGCATGTGAAATGAGTACAATTGTGTGGTAGTATGCCAATTCTTTGGCATTGTCTTTCTTTGGGATTCGAACGAAAACTGACCTTTTCCAGTCCTGTGGCCACTGCTGAGTTTTCCAAATTTGCTGGCATATTGAGTGCAGCACTTTCACAGGATCATCTTTTAGGATTTGAAATAGCTCAACTGGAATTCCATCACCTCCACTAGTTCATACTGATGCTTCCGAAGGCCCACTTGACTTTGCATTTCAGGATGTCTGACTCTAGGTGAGTGATCACACCATAGTGATTATCTGGGTCATGAAGATCTTTTTTTTGGTATTGTTCTTCTGTGTATTCTTGCCACCTCTTCTTAGTATCTTCTGCTTCTGTTAGGTCCATACCATTTCTGTCCTCTATTGTGCCCATCTTTGCATGAAAATTTCCCTTGGTATCTCTAATTTTCTTGAAGAGATCTCTAATCATTCCCATTGTATTGTTTTCCTCTATTTCTTTGCATTGATCACTGAGGAAGGCTTTCTTATTTCTCCATGCTATTCTTTGGAACTCTGCATTGAAATGGATATATCTTTCCTTTTCTCCTGTACCTTTTGCTTCTCTTCTTTTCTCAGCTCTGTAAGCCCTCCTCAGACAACCATTTTGCTTTTTTGCATTTCTTTTTCTTGGGGTGATCTTGATCACTGCCTCCTGTACAATGTCACAAATCTCCATCAATAGTTCTTCAGGCACTCTGTGTATCAGATCTAATCCCTTGAATCTATTTGTCACTTCCACTGTATAATCGTAAGGTGTTTCATTTAGGTCATACCTGAATCGTCTGGTGGTTTTCCCTACTTTCTTCAATTTAAGTCTGAATCTTGCAATAAGAAGTTCATGAAAAAAGGAGTTTCAGCAAAATAGGTCTTAAAAATTATAGAAATATTATGGTGCATACATGCTAAGTCACTTCAGTCATATCTGACTCCGAAACCCTTTGGACTGTAGTCCACCAGACTTCTCAGTCCACAGATTACCCAGGCAAGAATACTAGAGTGGGTTGCTGTGCCCTCTGCCAGGGAATCTTCCCAACACAGGGATGGAACCCTCATTTCTTATGTCTACTGTATTGGCAGGCAGGTTCTTTACCACTAGCACCACCTGGGAAGCCTATAGAAACATTACACAAAAAGTGAAACCTAGTAACTCAGTGTGTCTGGACTCTTTGCAACCCCGTGGACTGTAGCCCACCAGGCTCTTCTGTCCATGGAATTCTCCATATACCGAAGTGGGTGTCATTCCCTTCTCCAGGTCATCTTTCTGACCCAGGGACTGAACCCTGCATTGCAAGCAGATTCTTTACCACTGAGCCACCAGGGAAGCCCTGGTAGGGTTTTATATGAATTACCCAATTGGGTTACATTTATAGGAGTCTGAAACTTTTTAGTTGCTCAAAATATGATTTATTATTAAAGGAAGAAAAGCAAATATTTTAACATGTCTTTTTTCCTGTTCTTTGCAGAGTTTTATTATGCTGAATTTTCCATAATCAGATAGGGTCTTGTTCTTACTGTTCAGCTGTACTTCCAGACTTGAACTGAACTTTCAAAGGTACAAAAGACCACAGTCTATTTTGCTGGAGCACTTACTAATAATACTTTATAACTGCCTTTGCAAGCTGTACAGTTCATAAAGGAAAATGATAATGTACAATTTAATATCCAAGGAACTGTCTTGGTTGAAAAGAACAGTATCTTCAAAATCAATAGTGGTTTCATTATTACTTCTCTTATAGAGATTTTTTAAAAATGAGACTGGGTAAAATTAAGTCACTTATCAAAAGTTCCAAGCTTGGTATTGTTAACGTACAGCATATTACAAACTGTCAGATTTCCAGTATACTTACTGCTCTTAAGTAAGACACAGCAACAGACTATGCTGTGTCTATTAACTCTGTTTATCAATACAAATGCTGGTTTTGATGGCACTGGAGCTATAATAATGACATATAGGCAAGATGCAAATCAATTGCTTTTGACAGTGAAGTTTGATTGACATGAGGCCCAAGTGACAAATTTGAAAATTTCTTAACCTAAAATGAAGTAGCCTTGAAATGTGTTAGAAATGTATAATGGACACTTTCAAATTTATGATAATCTTCTCATATACATCTTCACCTTTGGAAATAGATGTCACAGTTAACAGAGGATGTTAAATTATATAACTGTTGTTTTATTTTTATTATTTTTTTAATTTTATTTTTAAACTTTACAATGTTGTATTAGTTTTGCCAAATATCGAAGTGAATCCGCCACAGGTATACCTGTGTTCCCCATCCTGAACCCTCCTCCCTCCTGCCTCCTCCCTCCCCATACCCTCCCTCTGGGTCGTCCCAGTGCACCAGCCCCAAGCATCCAGTATTGTGCATCGAACCTGGACTGGCGACTCGTTTCATACATGATATTATACATATTTCAATGCCATTCTCCCAAAATTTCACAGATTGGATCTTAAGACCAAGAGGTGAAGATACTATTTCCAGTTGGCCTCAATTGAGAGGCACCAAATCTGTTCTTGTGGAATGGTGTTAGGGCAAATGAGGAACAGTCAAGACTCCAGGGCTGTATCTGCAGTAGTGCTTATGGTCACCATCAATAATGTGGCTTAAAGGGAATATACTCAATTAGCCTTAGAAAAGAACAGCTGAACCTGTGTTGAAGGAAAAGGGACAGAAGGAACATCAGTGCCTCTCAAGGAGTGATAGAAGAGAGCCTTTTGTCTTTTTCACATTCACAAATATGTGATGCCATATTTAGAGGGATACTTTCTTGTATCTATCCTACAAATAAGAAATCTTCATATAAATTTTAGAGTCACCTTTATTCCACCAGGGCTTCCCTGGTGGCTCAGACAGTAAAGCATCTGCCTGCAGTGCAGGAGATCTGGGTTCAATCCATGGGTTGGGAAGATCCCCTGGAGAAGGGAAAGGCTACCCACTCTAGTACTCTTGCCTGGCCTGGTAGGCTACAGTCCATAGGGTTGCAAAGAGTTGGACATGACTGAGTGACTTCACTTTCTTATTCAACAATAAATATAAATACTATTTCAGTCCCAACTATTTTTTATACAATCACCAGCATTCAATAAAAAAATTATGAGACACAGAAAAAAAAAAAAATGAAGTAAAAGCTATCCATTGTGAAGACATAAAGCAAGCAGCAGAAATAGAGGTAGACCAAGTGCTGGAACCATCAGACAGCCCTTTTAAAATTGCTATAATTATTATGTTAAAGGATCTAGTGGGAAGATAAACACAGTAGACAGATGAATTTTCAGTGGAGAACTGGAAACTATTAGTAGAGTCAGATAGAAATGCTGTATATTGAATATGTTGAATTGTATATGTTGTAATTGTATATGTTGAATATTTCTTATTCAACAATAGTATAAATTTTCATTGGATTTACACTGAGTCTGTTAAAATATATTTCTATCATCTTTGCTATGAAATCTCTGTATTTTTATATCCATTTAGAGACTTTTTTTACTGAGTAAAGAAATCTGAATTAATATTGTTTTATTCAGTACTTTAGAAATGTTTTTCCACTTTCCCTAACTTGCAGAGTTTCCAGAAAGAAGTTGTTCATATTCTTACCCTTGTTTCCCTGTATGTAGCGTCTGTTTTTCTGATAGCCTTCAAGATCTTTTTGTTTAGGTCTCATTACTCTGCCTATGTTGTGTTTTTCTTTGTATTGATCCTGCCTGGGTTTCTCAACTTCTGAACCTGTAGTGTGCTGTCTTTCAGTAATTTTGGAAGGTTCTCTTTCCTTTTGATTTTTCAATATTACATGTATAGCAAATCTTTTGATATTGTTTTATGATAACTGAGCTACTGGATGCTCAGTTATTTCTTTCATTCCTTTAATAACTTCACGGTTCAGTTTAAATTCTATTGACCTATCTAAAGTTCTCTGATTCTTTCCTCCACTGTGTACTCATTCGATCATCTGCTAAACCCATTAAAGTGTGTATTAGTCACTCACTTGTGTCTGATTCTTTGAGACCCCATGGACTACAGCCCAAAAGCCTATAAAGGACATCTTAATTGTCATTTACAGCATTTCTATCTGACTCTACTAATAGTTTCCAGTTCTCCACTGAAAATTCATCTGTCTACTGTGTTTATCTTCCCACTAGATCCTTTAACATAATAATTATAGCGATTTTAAAAGGGCTGTCTGATGGTTCCAGCACTTGGTCTACCTCTATTTCTGCTGCTTGCTTTATGTCTTCACAATGGATAGCTTTTACTTCATTTTTTTTTTCTGTGTCTCATAATTTTTTTACTGAATGCTGGTGATTGTGTAAAAAATAGTTGGGACTGAAATAGTATTTATGCTTAGAAATGGACACATCTCTTTTCTGTTAAGATGATTCAGTATAGTTGTAGTTCAGGTGGACATGGGTTTTGTTTATTCTATAGCTAATTTAAGTGATTAAAGCCTCAAATTTCTCCAGTGGAGTTCTGCAATTACATGGTTCTTTATGTAAAACCTGGAATGCCAAAAGGTTTTTCTCAGTATTGCTGTTCCACTCCCAGTTTTAGCAGACTCTGAACACCTGCATCATCCCAATGGTGGGCTGCAATTACCTGAATTCAGCTCAAGTCTCCTGGTGACAGTATCAGTCATCTCTCTTCTCTAGGTACAGATGCGTGACCTCAAACCATGAAATGTCCAATCTGCCTGCCCCACCAAGGCAGCTCCCTCATGCCTCCTGCCCTGCACTTAATATTTTCTGTGAGCACCTGATGGAGGTCAGCTTCTTCATCTTTCCCAAACTTTATGTAGCAGGATGTTAAATAATGAGATTGTTCCTATCTGAATATTTTCATTAAGCCCAGTAGTTGAGTACCCTAGGTTTCAAAGAATCCCACAATTTCTAAAACAAGATGCTAGACCATTTTTTCTGGAATTCACTAATAAAATATGAAAAATTTCATATCACTTAAATGCAGCCCCATTAAATTCTCCCAGTTTAATAAGCCATTTTAATTAAGTTTCCTTTACCAATATTATACTCTTATAACTAAACATTTAAGTGTAATTAAAAAAAAATATTCCTTGGAACATTTACAAACCATGGAATCTGGAGGAAATAATCTGAATTTATTTTTGCCTCCATTTTTAAATATTAAAAATATCTTGTTTACATTCAAAAAGAACTCTCCTTAGACTATTCTTCTTTAGTAACCCATCTTTATAGCCTCAATAAGCCATATTAAAAATAAAGCCAAAAACGTAAGAGAGAAAGGAGGACTTCTTGGATCCAGGGAGGAGATAAAAAACTGTTATTATTCAGTTCTGAGTCATGTGCCCACCCTCCTTCTACATCAATCTCTGTGTCTCAGGAAGTACAGGGCCACTATACTTAGCCCACCTTGGGTTCAGCTCTCAAAATGGCCAAGACTGTTTCAGGATTCATTAAATAAATTTGTCTCTGATATATTGTTGCATAAATTTTTAGTGTTATAACAAAATTTTCACCCCTTAATGTTGTATGATTATATTTCACAGGATGAGTTCATGCAATCCAACTAAGACTATATTTTCCTAGCTACGCTTGCAGCTTGGTATGGACAAGTGATTAAGCGTCATATGAAATATAAACAAAAGTAGATGTATGTCAGGGTTTCCCAGGTGGTGCGGTGGTAATGAATTCACATTCCAATGCAGGAGACTCAAGAGATGCAAGAGATGTGGGTTCAATACCTGTGTCGTGAAGATCCCCTGAGAAGGAAATGGCAACCCACTCCAGTAGTCTTGCCTGAAAATTCCATGTACAGAGGAGCCTGGCAGGCTACAGTTCATAGGACTGCAAAGAGTCGGACACAACTGAGAACACACATTACATTACATTACATATGTATGTCACTACTGCATCTGGGCGAGAGAACTCTGAACTTGGACTCTGTGAATCCTTTTTTTTCCTTTCTACTGCCTGGGTCACAGATGTGGCAGCAGTCAAGCTTTGATCTTGCAGATGAATACAATGACTTGATAGGTAGAGAACAACAGTATGCAAGGGAGCTGCATCCCTGAATGATCTCACGGAGCAAAATTCCCACTCAAGCCAAGAATGAAGGGGCTATAACATGTTTTCTAAGCTGTAACAACTGCTGCCTAAATGAGCTCTTTCTCCAGTGAGTTTTTTCTCCCTGTTTTCCTGCCATCAAAGTGATGTAGCAAGCACAATTCTGAGCATGCTTGATAATCTACAAAGACTACCTGTCTTTGGCCTATGATCTAGGCCACAACTGATGTTTCAAATTTATCTTCAGTGAGCCATTTGGCTACAGTGGACACCGGCTAACGTGTAGCCCTTATTCATTGCCATTGTGTATTTGCTCATTCTCTTCCTTTAAAACACATTTCCTCTAATCTCTCTTTGATGAAATCTGAGTCACCCTTCAAGACCCAGAAGAAAGTACACCTCCTTTTGAAACCATCTATAACCTTTCCAAATATAATTATTGCTCTGAAACAGACTCAAATATCTCATTTGTAACATTATGTTAGCACTGCTATCTTTCTACTTTATTTTATACTATGTGCCCCCTTCAAGGTATAGGTTTGCCAAGAGTGAGAAATTTGCTTTAAATATCCAGTGACAATGGGTGTCTCACAGGGTTACATGTACCAGTAAAATGAGAGTTCAGGTGTTGCTGGCAAAAGATAGTATTGCTCAATTTTAATAATTCCAAATAAAGACAATTGAAAGCACTAATCAGCGTGGCAGCCACACAGGCCATCTCATGGTTTCCTGAGCACACCAAGCTTGTTTTCACCTCAGCAACCTGCCAATCTCCTGCCTGCAACACTATTCCACTACCTCTTCAAATAGCTTACCCCCTCCTTTTATTTACAACTTTTTTTATATGTTATTTCCTCAGAGAATCCTTTTCTGACTAATATAGCTAGAATAGCTACCTCCTATGCCCATTACTCATGTACTTGTTACCATTCTTAATTTTCACCTGAAATTTTATATGCATATATTCATTCATGTGTATACATTAATGTTAACACATACATATTCATATCAGATCAGATCAGTCGCTCAGTCGTGTCTGACTCTTTGCGACCCCATGAATCGCAGCACGCCAGGCCTCCCTGTCCATCACCAACTCCCGGAGTTCACTCAGACTCACGTCCATCGAGTCAGTGATGTCATCTAGCCATCTCATCCTCTGTCATCCCCTTCTCCTCCTGCCCCCAATCCCTCCCAGCATCAGAGTCTTTTCCAATGAGTCAGCTCTTCGCATGAGGTGGCCAAAGTACTGGAGTTTCAGCTTCAGCATCATTGCCTTCAAAGAAATCCCAGGGCTGATCTCCTTCAGAATGGACTGGTTGGATCTCCTTGCAGTCCAAGGGACCCTCAAGAGTCTTCTCCAACACCACAATTCAAAAGCATCAATTCTTCAGCACTCAGCCTTCTTCTACTTCTGCTTTATTGACTATGCCAAATCCTTTGACTGCGTGGATCACAACAAACTGTGGAAAATTCTTAAAGAGATGGGAATACCAGACCCCTGACCTGCCTCTTGAGAAACCTGTATGCAGGTCAGGAAGCAACAGTTAGAACTGGACATGGAACAACAGACTGGTTCCAAATAGGAAAAGGAGTATGTCAAGGCTGTATATTGTCACCCTGCTTATTTAACTTATATGCAGAGTACATCATGAGAAACACTGGGCTGGAAGAAGCACAAGCTGGAATTGAGATTGCCGGGAGAAATATCAATAACCTCAGATATGCAGATGACACCACCCTTATGGCAGAAAGTGAAGAGGAACTCAAAAGCCTCTTGATGAAAGTGAAAGAGGAGAGTGAAAAAGTTGGCTTAAAGCTCAACATTCAGAAAACGAAGATCATGGCATCTGGTCCCATCACTTCATGGGAAATAGATGGGGAAACAGTGGAAACAGTGTCAGACTTTCTTTTTGGGGGCTCCAAAATCACTGCAGATCGTGATTGCAGCCATGAAATTAAAAGATGCTTACTCCTTGGAAGGAAAGTTATGACCAACCTAGATAGCATATTCAAAAACAGAGACATTACTTTGCCAACAAAGGTCTGTCTAGTCAAGGCTATGGTTTTTCCAATGGTCATGTATGGATGTGACAGTTGGACTGTGAAGAAGGCTGAGCACCAAAGAATTGGTGCTGTTGAACTGTGGTGTTGAAGACTCTTGAGAGTCCTTTCGACTGCAAGGAGGTCCAACCAGTCCATTCTAAAGGAGATCGCTCCTGGGTGTTCATTGGAAGGACTGATCTGAAGCTGAAAACTCCAATACTTTGGCCACCTTATGTGAAGAGTTGACTCATTGGAAAAGACCCTGATGCTGGGAAGGATTGGGGGCAGGAGGAGAAGGGGATGACAGAGGATGAGATGGCTGGATGGCATCACCGACTCAATGGACATGAGTTTGAGTAAACTCCGGGAGTTGGTAATGGACAGGGAGGCCTGGCATGCTGCGATTCATGGGGTCACAAACAGTTGGACATGACTGAGCAACTGAACTGAACTGAACTATATTAGAAGAGTACATTTTAGCTTTAACATTAGGAAAGATAGTATATAATCACAACTTAAAGGTAAACTTTCCTAAGAAAATTTGATGAATAGCATTACATCAAATATAAAAGAAAAAAGGATTTTATACCTCAATATTAAATTCAGGAGATGACACAAGATGATAGAGCACAAAGACACTCATCTGAGCTCACCTCCTCTCATAGGCACACCAAAGTCACAACCGTTTGCAGAAAAACCATGGATGAGAAAAATTGGAAACTTCTGGAAAAGGTCTACAACTAAAGATCTAAAGAACCATAAGACAGATGATGGGGTGGAGTCATGTGTCCAGACTTGTGGACATAGCAGCAGAAGCAGAGGGTGGGAGGAACAAAGAAAGTAGCATTGCCATATATACACTATCATGTGTAAAATAGATAGCTAGTGGGAAGCTGCTTTATAACACAGGGAGTCAGCCTCTGTGCTCTTTGACCCTAGAGGGACAGGATGTTGGGGGGAGGCTCAAGAGGGAGTATATATGTACATATATATATACACATATAAAATGACTGATTCACATTGTTGTATGGCAGAAGCCAACACAACATTGTAAAGCAATTATCCTCCAATTAAAAAATAAATTAAAAAAGGTAGCTAATGAACCGAAGACCACACTGTTCTAGCAAAACGGCTCCTACCTATAACTATTCAGAAGACAACAAAAAGAGTAAAAGATCGATTTAATTATAACTGTCATTCTGTTGCTCAGTATAATGGAATGAAATTTTAAAATGCACTCAAAATGTTTCTTCTGTATGGCTCAACATTATTAAGAATGCCAGAAATTATTGTGCACAAAGAAATTCAAATATGATAAGAAATATGAAGGAAGTACTCTAGCAAATGTAAAAACAAAGAAGGTAATATAAAGTTCTGTAGCACTGTTGGCTTTAAGAAAAAGTTACTTAGAATTTATTTGCTTATTTAAAATTTTTCTTTGAATTTTTATTTTTTATTTTCTAAGCGGAACCCCAAATTATATAAGCTTCAGGATATCAAAATACAGATATACCTTAATATAAAAAAAGAAAAAATCAGGAAGAATGTACATCAAAATTGTATTGATTATCTCTGGATAACCTATATCTATAATATCAAGGTTTCACATATGCATGAACATTCTGCACATACTTTTATTATTATAAATAAAGTAGGTATGTTAACTACAAAAGTACTCTTTTTAAAAGCTGTGGGAGAGAGAAAAGAAAGGAAATGAGTAAGCAAAAATTACCAAAATTAACCACAGAAACAAAACCCCAAACCTCTTTCCTGACAAAGCACTCCTGAGAAATGGTCTGTTGAACTATTTCATCCCAGAGTTACTTTGTCACATTCACGGCTGCTGCTCTGTATTTATTGCGAGGCCAAGGAAACCCAAGCCAACCGTAAAAAACGGGCCAGGCCTGTTTTTGGAACACCTGGGTTTCCAATGCTAGGTGTAGAGGAACCAAGCCGACTTGCCACCTGCCTCATCCTACAAACCGTTCCCCAATTAAAAAAAAGAAAGAAAAACTCACAAACGTTAAAAACTCCAACAGTTAAACCACAAAATGAGCTCTTCTTTCGGTTCGCCTTATCCCCAAGGGCTTTAACATCCTGCTTGATTTTCCTCTACTGAAGACTCGAATTCTGAAGCCAGAGGCAGGGAGAGCGCGAGGTGCGAGCAAAAGGCAGTTGAGAACTGAGAACCTGTCCCCCAGCTACAGCTCCCCTGCGCAATACACAAATTCGCTCCTCAGTGTGGTCATCCATGCACTTTTCCGTTAACTAATAACAAAAATTTTCCAGCACAGACCCCCGCGCAATACACAAATTCGCTCCTCAGTGTGGTCATCCATGCACTTTTCCGTTAACTAACAAAAATTTCCCAGCACAGACCGTACTCTCCATGCTTTTTAAAAGTGCATGCTAAATGAGTAAACTTTATAGCTATTTTTAACAGTGGGTGAGCATATATGTGATTGAATTATTCCATATAATATAGCTTTGTAGAATTTATGAAACTAAATATAGTTATTACAAAAATAAGCAAGAAAAAACCTACTGGGATGTAAACTGTCTGAAGGTAGGGGCCCTCTTATCTCTTTTTCTCGGTTTCTCCAATGCCCGGTAGGGAGCAGTTAGAAAATATTTGAAGGAGGGAGGAGGGGACGGGAGGAAGCGACCCCAGCCCGCACCTCAGCAAAGGGGCTGAATTTTGGTCCTCAGTCAGAGAAGGGACTTCAGCCTCCTTTCCGCAGTTGAGGTAGGATTCACTCCTCTTCCTTTGTAGGGCTTTTTGTGCAGCCCCAGGGGGGGATGCTAGAGGAGGAGTAGCGCATCTTGCTTTGGTCTCGCAACCGCAACCACCACACAGCATCGCGGCGCGGCCACCAGCTAGCTACCTTTCAGCTTGCAGGGAAAGCCGCGGGTACCGGAGTGCGGTCTGTGCTAGGAAATTTTTGTTGTTAGTTAACGGAAAAGTGCATGGATGACCACACTGAGGAGCGAATTTGTGTATTGCGCGGGGGAGCTGTAGCTGGGGGACAGGTTCTCAGTTCTCAACTGCCTTTTGCCCGCCCCTCGCGCTCTCCCTGCCTCTGGCTTCAGAATTAGCTGTGGTAACTTGCTGTAAATAGGGATTTGGGACAGTTTTAATCATCATGGAGAAGACTTTACAGATAATAACTTTTGGAAACTGTTAATCATCTAATAATCTAATTTACCTGTTTAATTGAAGTCTGAAGTTTATTTGCTTGGATATCTTCTTTACAGTAAAAGCAAAAAACAAAAGCAAGCAAACAAAACACCTGAAATACTCAGTTGTGTAAACTCATCTACTCTTCCCCAAAGCTTTTGTAATATTAACTCTAAGAACTGTTCAATTTCTCCTGCTTATAAGACACTAAAAAACAAACAAACAAACAAAACCCTGCTTTACTCCATACTGCTCCCAACAGATAAAATGAAATAAGAGATTTCATACAGAGGAGAAGTGTTCAGCCAATCTATAATTTTCTTCTGACAAAATAATCTCAATTAGATTTCTAGCATTTTACTGTTTACAGGACTTGTGGACATATGAACTCATGGCCTCACTTGCTCACTGAAGAAGTAGTATATTAGTCCTGGCAAAATAAAAATTATTTATTAAGCTATTTGTTATTAACCTGTACAGTAACAAATCCAGGTGGAATTGTTGTTTACCTATCTATTGTTAAGAACATAGAGGCTCACAGAGGTTAAGATCTTCTTGCATGCTTTCATAGGCAATAATTATTGAACAGAGTTCCCTGTGCCATGCAAGGATTTCCAACTCTTACACAAGAGAGAAATAAAACTTTAGGCTTCCCAAGGCTGGGTAACAGTGTTCGTATCGTGTATGGGTGGGCAAAGCAGATCAGGGTAGTTAGGGACCTGGCACAGGTCAAGTGTCAGAAGAAGCCTGTTCATAGGAGCAGACTCTTGGGGGTTCAAAGTATCTGCATAATTCCAAGACCTAACTTACACAAATTCACATATTCCCCCAAAGGCAAAACAAAAAATCTGGACTGCCTTACCTGGGAGAATTGGGCGGCTAGCTCAGGTATCCTCCAACACTCAGCAGCCTTGATTTCTGGAGAATCCCAAGACCCCTCAGGAAGGAGGGAGACTGTGCTCTACCTCCCGAGGAAGGAGAGGGCTTACAGGACGCTGTGGCCGGGCGCCCTGACGAGCCTCCTCCCCCTCTACACAAACCTTTAAAAATTTATCTAACAATTTCTGATTTAAGGCGACTACTCCACCTCCGCTTGCAGGGCCTAAAAATTCCCCAGTTTACATCCAAAGTCTCCCAGAGCATTGCCTAAAGCTGAAAAAAAGATAAAAAGATTTCTTTTAAACAAAGGAGCTTTTAAAAAATACACAATATACAGAGCCTGCTCCTTGCAGAAAACCCCCTCAGGGGGGCCTCACCCAAGCAAAAAAAAAAAAAAGAGAGAGAGAGAAAAATTTAAAAAAAAGTGAAAAAGAAAAAAGGAAAGAAAATAGAGAAAGATCTAAAGATAGAGAAAGAGCTAAAGAGTGAAAAGGAGAGAGGAACAGAGAAGGAAGGAATCAGGGAACGCAGCAAGATTGAGAAAGGAAGAAAGTAAGTTAGAAAAAGAGATACAGAGAGAGAGAGAGAGAGAGAGAGAGAGACTGTAAGAGACGCTGGGACCAGGCGCCCTGGTGAGCTCCCTCCCCCTCTGCGCAAACCTTTAAAAACAACAACAACAAAAAAAACGTATCCACCACTTTCTGATTTAAGGCGATCGCTGCCGCCTCCGTTTGCGCTTTCCAGGGCCCAAGAGTTCCTCACTTTGCCCCCAAAGCCTCTCAAAGTGTTGCCTAAGCCTGAGGAAGATAAAAAGTTTTTTGAACAGTGGAGATTTTAAAACAGACTGCATGCACAATATGCAGTGCTCCTTGGAGAAAACCCCCTCAGGAGGGTCTCACCCAGGCTAAGAAAAAAGCCGACGGTAAAGGGATTTAGCAACAATATTAACCCCTGATATGCCGGTTGCTCCGATTCCAATGGGAGTGGCTGGCCCCCTGCCTGAGGGCATTGTAGGACTTGTGCTAGGGTGTAGCTGGCTTTCAAGAAATTTCGGTGGTGTATGATGTGGTAGATTCTGATTATATTGGAGAAATTATAGTTTTGATCTCGCCGCTTACCAAACCTGTGCAAAGTAATAAAGGTCAAAGAATAACACGGTTTTTGCTTTTACCTTATCAGGCAGGAAAAAACTTGACTTCTCAAGCTAAGAGCCACAGAGCGTTTAGATCTAGTGATCTAGCCTTTTGGGTGCAGGAAATTACAGCTTCAAGGCCTTTAAAAGATCTTTTAATTCAAGAAAATAAAATGTCAGGGCTATTAGACACAGGAACAGACGTCTCTTAACATTTCTGGGAAAGACTGACCCAGCTCCTGGCCAACACATACTACTGAAAATGAGTTGGTGGGATTAGAGAAAGTGGTATGTGGGGTGGGAATGCTGTAGAAAAAAAGGTGAGGGAGAGTTTAAAACCTTGAAGAGTAGTGAGTTCCCCTTTGCTGGAAGTATTCAAGCAAAGATTAGATGGTTGCTTGTCATCTAAAAGGCTATAGACCAGATTTAGTTTACAAAACGATAACTGGAGAAGCCTATAAAGATGTTGTGCAACACCTGTTTACTTGCTTCTCATATTTAGGTCTGCCAAAGGTTTTAAAAACTGATGATGCCCTTTTGAAGCTGCGGAGAGATTGTTTACTAACTTTAAATGATTTCCAAAAATTATTAGGGGACATTAATTGGATACGCCCACATTTAAAACTGACTACTGCAGATTTAAAGCCTTTGTTTGATTGCTTAAAAAGCGATCCTAATTCCAGTTCTAAGAGAAAGTTGACTAATAAGACAGACAGCTCTTGTTAAAGTAGATGAGACTTTAAATGATTAGTTAATTAGGATTAATATTACCAAAAGATGAGATTAAATTATTCTTGCCACAAAACATACACCTACAGGGTGCTTGTGACAAAAAGGCCCATTGGTTCCATCTACCAGGGACCCCAAGAAAAATAGTTTTATCTTATCCCAGCTCAGTGGCACAATTAATTATAAAAGGAGGAAAAAAGAAGTGTGGGACTTTTTAGAAAAGAAGTAGCAAATATAATAATTTCACTCAATAAGGATCAACTGCAAGTCTTTTACAAAATAGTGATGATTGGCAAGTTGCCCTGATAGATTTCAGGGGTCAAATTTTGTTTCATTTGCCCTCAAGCCCCCACAGTAGTTAAAAGTTCAAAAATGTTAGATTGGCAGTTTGAGGATACCTGTGGAACTTTCCAACCCTATGTAGTTCCTACGCTCCCCTTTACCCTATGGGGGAGGGACGTGCTGTCTCAAATAGGCGATACTCAGAGAAGGGTTTTCTCAATTTCTTAGTTATCAACAGGAGGTACAATTAACAATACTTTATATATTGTTATAAATACATAATATAAATATATTTGCTAATTATAGTTTGCCTAATTAGGTATGGGTATAAATAAAACATAATAAAGGTATACCTAATTCTATTTATAGATCTATACTTAATTTGTATATAAATTAATATGTATACTCTATATGCATATTATATATATACTGTATAATTAAATATATATTGCAGTAATATAATGTGTGTGTGGCTGATATTAATTGGTATGGATTGATGTGCTGTGATGATATATATTCTATATACTGTATAATTATATATGTGTGACGTGTACTATTGCAGTACATTGGTTTGTGTTGGTTGGTATTAGCTGTGTATGTGTTGTATTGCTGTAATATATACTAATTAACATATTAATTATAAAGATTAATTCAAGTATATTGATTATGTCAATAAGTTTATACTTGTTGCCATGTATATATACATATATAAATACATTTTGCATTTAGGTATATCTGTTTACCAAAATGAGATAAGGAGGTTATACATTTATTATTTAAATTTATACAGAGACCTAAACTAAACATTACACCTAAATTAACATATCCCTAAATTTATGTTGTTAAAATGTAAATTAAAAAAATTTTAAAAATTAAATTGACAACTGCTTGACAATTCCTTTGCCATAAAACCCCCATAGGTGTAATTGGGGTGGCCAGACAAAAATTGGTTTTATAGCAAAACGGCCCCCTAGAGTGGGTCCCTCTTCCCCCTCAAACTAAAAAAGTAGCGGCTTCTTATCCAGGATTGACAGCTACTTTGATATTAAAGGAAAAAAGCGGAGCATTGAATTATTTGGTAAAGAGACATCAGAAATTGTAATTCCATATAATAAGGAACAATTTGATGCTCTTCTAATGTTTGAAAATTGACAGATTGCTATAGGAAACTGTTTTGGTCAAATTTTTGCATCATTTACCTTCACATGTTTTGCTGAATTTTATGTCCAGACATCCAGTTATTTTTCCTGTCAGATGTAAACGGTCTCTTATTCCAAATGCTCAGATAGCCTTTACTGACGGGCAGCAAACGGTAAAGCCTCCATAGTTACTAAAAATCACCAAAAGGTTTTAGAAACACAGGAAACTTCAGCTCAAAGAGCTGAAATAACAGCAGTCATAGAGGCTTTTGCTATGTTCGCAGATGAGGAATGTAACCTTTATTCTGATTCTCAGTATATTGTCAGGTTGTTTCCACGTATTAAAACTGCAGTTTTGCCTGAAAATAAAACTACCATATTTCATTTGTTAACTAAATTACAGCAACATATTTGGAAAAGAAATAAAATATTTTTCACTGGACACATTCGGGCTCATTCCGGATTGCCCAGCCCTTTAAATGCCTTTAATGATGTGTCTGACTTGTTAACCAGAAATACAGTGGCTACTGTGATTGAGGAGGCCAGAGCCTCTCACTCACTTACTTTATCATCAATATGCTACTGCTTTAAGATATCAATTCCAAATTCCCAGAGAGACTGCTGAGAGATTGTGCGTTCTTGCTTACAGTGCCCCATTGTTTATAATAGTCTACCTATGGGAGTTAATCCTCGCGGTCTCAAACCTAACGTACTCTGGCAAATGGATCTAACTCATGTTTCTTCATTTGGAAAACTGTCCTTTGTTCTTTAACTGTAGACACCTTTTCTCATGTTATTATTGCAACTGCTCGTACAGGGGAAGCAGTTAAAGATGTAATACAACATCTCTTTACTTGTTTTTCATATTTGAGCCTGCCAAAGGCTCTGAAAACTGACAATGCTCCTGCTTACACTTCTAAGTCTTTTCAGGAATTTTGTCTAAAGTTTCAAATTAAACATAATACTGTCATCCCTTATAATCCCTAGGGACAGGCCATCATTGAAAGAACACATCAAACATTAAAAATCCAAATTCAAAAACTAAAAGAAGGGGAGTTTAAGTATAGCTCTCCCCATCAAATCTCGCAACATGCTCTTTTCATAATAAATATTTTAAATACTGATCTGGCTGGAACTACTGCAATGCTTCGTCATTGGTGCCTGGAGCAATTAAATGCAAAACCATTAGTCAAATGGAAGGACCTCCTCTCAGGACAATGGAAGGGTCCTGACCCATTATTAACTAGCGGTCGAGGATGTGCTTGTATTTTTCCACAGGATTCAGATTCTCCAATTTACATCCGGGACAGGCTGATTTGCCATGTTGCAGACCCCCAGACATCCAGTTCCCCCATTGCTTCAATCACAAAAGGAGCCCGCCACAAGGGGAGGCAAGAAAAACATCGAGATCCCGGCGAGACCAACGGGGCTGCTGCAGCGCGAACTCCAACCAGAAAATAATTCTACTTATTCTGTTTTGGCTCATCTACCCTCTCCTTATGTTTTTCTCTTTACCAGTGATTCTGGAAAACTTAATGTACATGTGACTTTTCACTGGTGGACCCAATGTAGTGACTTGTGAACAATGCATGCTCTCATCTTGTTTAAACTCTCAATATGTTTGCTCCTTTGTAGTGTTACAACGTCCACCTTATCTTATGATGTAACAACTATAGTCTTGCTGTGTTACAACAACTACAAGATTTAATGTGATCGTGACGATTTGTGGGCTTACTTATTTTAGGAATATCAGCCTTAATAGCAGTAATTACTTCTGTTACTGGGGCAGCAATATCATTGACTCAACAAGTGCATACTGCCCAATATGTTGATACCATGTCTAAAAATGTTTCTTTAACTCTAGCAACACAGGAAGCTATAGATAGAAAGTTGGAGATGAGGGTAGATGCCTTGGAAGAGGCAATAATGCATATTGGGACTGAGTTACAGGCTTTAAAAGTGAAAATGGCTCTGTCTTGCCACGCTGATTACCGGTGGATATGTGTGACATCTTTAAAGGTAAACGAGACAGATTATGAATAGGAGAAAATCAAAAATCATATCTCAGGTGTTTGGAACAGCTCTGACATTGTCCTGGACTTAGGGAAACTTCATAATCAAATATGCTTTCACCTAAACCTCTGACTTTACGGGGGCTCTCCCCACTACTCTCTCTCTGAAAAAGAGTTAGCTTACAGTTCCAGTTAATAATTCCTGGTTTGAGTAGTTAAAAGATTGATTAGAAATTGTATTGGTGAATGGTTTTTCACTTGTTGGGCCATTGTTTGCTGCTCAGTTTCCATATCCCTTACCTGCTGTGTCCCTGGCAGTGTATTGATTAATATAATTGGTGTAAGTAGTAGCTTTAATGTTTGTAACCTGGGACCCTTGAGTTAATTCTTTTTCTTGTTATAGCCCACCACACCTTTGCTCTGTAGGAATGCAACTTTATCTAATGCTTTTTTGGAGGGTGGCTCCTGACCAACCACCTTTAGAGAAAAATAAGTTTTCTGAAGAAAAGGTCTTAAAATGTTAACAGGCCTCCGGGCCAGAAGATGATGCAAATCACCGAAGCGTTTGCATATGATAAGTTTGCAGGAAGAAAGCCTGGTTTGCTGCAAGACTCTACCCCTTCCCCCATTATCCTCTATGCATAACTTAAGGTATAAAAACTACTTTGAAAAATAAAGTGCGGGCCTTGTTCACCGAAACTTGGTCTCACCATGTCGTTCTTTCTCTTACCTTCTGGCTGAATTCTTCAGCCTCTTTTCTCCACTGAATTTCCTCACTGAGCTATCCTCATTCTATTACTCTTTATATCCTTAATTAACATTTAATTAAGCAGTTGTTTCCTGATCAAATTATTTGAGGAAGCTCTGCTTTCAGCCACAATCCAACATTCTATTGCTCATTATTGGTTGTTGGGTCACTATTAATCATACTACAGCTGTATCAGGGTACCTCGAGTTCATGGTTGCCAAACTCATCACTTTACAGATAATGAGATTAGCCCAAGGGAGTTAAGAGAATTTCCGTAGGTAACCTTGAAAATTAGTCAGAAGCGGCTGACTCTAAAACCAGTTTCTAGATAACCTTGCTCATTCCAAATTCCAGCCACTCTAAAGCCATCAGGCTATTTTGTCCAAGAGAATCACAGTTGGAGCATCCCTTCTGTTAATAACAACTTCTTTTATTGTATTTTTCTACATTTCCCTGGCAAGATACTATAGAAAAAAGAAGGATGATTTATTGTTGCAGAATGAAAAGGAATCTGTTATTGCCAGTTATTGCCAGGCTGAGCTGAAACTGCTTTTAGGGCCTACAGTGGAGACTATTTCAAAAGATTTCTCTGTTCCTGGAGGACACAATTTTTACTTAGAGGCAAAGAAAAGGTTCAACTTGACTATAAATTAGTGCCCAAGAAAGAAGTTAAGATAAGGAATCTTTGCAACTCTGTGGACTTTAGCCCACCAGGCTCCTCAGTTCATGGGATTTCCCAGGCAAGAGTGGAGTGGGTTGCCGTTTCCTTCTCCAGAGGCTCTTCCCGACCCAGGGATCAAACCCAGGTCTCCTGCATTGCAAGCAAATTCTTTACCATCTGAGCCCCCAGGGAAGCCCAAGGAGAGATTGGAGATGGATAAATGAAAGAAGTCAAATAGTCTTTATTCCTCTTCCTGAAGGCCTAAGTACCAGACCACACAGTACCAAAGAAGAAGGTGATAGTTTGACTTTTTATCTTTCTATAACCTCAATTAGATATTCTTGAAGAGACCACAAATATTTCTAAAAGTAGTTTAGAATAATGAATCCAAGCAAACAAGATTTCTTTCTTGTACTGACTTTTTCTAAAAACAGGGGATACAATATTTAAGACACAACTTTTGATTGCACAGTGGTTATTATCTGAAATGCAAACAAATATAATAGTTGATTGAATCCAGTTTAATAAGAGTTATCACACTAGAATACACAGATGATCATGATGATGATGATGACGATGGACAAGGAATAGTATAAGAAGAAAGTAATAGCTAATACATATTGAGTATGCATTTTTTTGTACCAGGCATATTCTAAGGTGCTTTTGTTGGATTACCAAGTTAAGCCTCCAGAATAATATTATGAATTAAATTCTACTGCTACCTACAATATACAATTGATAAATGTTATGCACAAAGATGGAGAAGGCAATGGCACCCCACTCCAGTACTCTTGCCTGGAAAATCCCATGGACGGAGGAGCCTGGTAGGCTGCAGTCGATGGGGTCGTGAAGAGTCGGACACGACTGAGCGACTGCACTTTCACTTTTCACTTTCATGCATTGGAGAAGGAAATGGCAACCCACTCCAGTGTTCTTGCCTGGAGAATCCCAGGGATGGGGGAGCCTGGTGGGCTTCTGTCTATGCGGTCGCAGAGAGTCGGACACGACTGAAGCGACTTAGCAGCAGACTTAGCAGCATGCACAAAGAAATTAAGTTATTCAAAGTCACACAACCAGCATGTGGTATACCTATGAGATGACTCAAAGTACATGACAGCCATTCCAAATTGGGAAGTGAGCTTAGGAAAAATCGGGGGAAGAAGAGATACAAGATACTAGAAGTAGTATCACTCAGTGTTACTCTGGTTGAGAAAGGGTAAATGAGCATCAAGGCATAAGAAAAAAATCTGTACAAATATATGAAAACAACAGAGATTGCATGCTTATATGCTGTAACTCAGTGGGAGGTGGGAGGCATCACTTAAGACATAAGGATGGAAAGCTAGAGAAAAAGCTGTGATGGAGGGTTTGTTCAGTACAGTTCAGTCACTCAGCTGTGTCTGACTCTTTGAGACCCCATGAACTGCAGCACGCCAGGCCTCTCTGTAAATCACCAACTCCTGGAGCCTACCCAAACTCACGTTCATTGAGTCAGTGATGCCATCCAACCATCTCATCCTCTGTTGTCCCCTTCTCCTCCCGCCTTCAATCTTTCCCAGCATCAGGGTCTTTTCAAATGAGTCAGCTCTTCATATTAGGTGGCCAAAGTATGGAGTTTCAGCTTCAACATCAGTCCTTCCAATGAACACCCAGGAGCGATCTCCTTTAGGATGGACTGGTTGGATCTCCTTGCAGTCCAAGAGACTCTCAAGAGTCTTCTCCAACACCACAGTTCAAAAGCATCAATTCTTCAGTGCTCAGATTTCTTTATAGACTACCTCTCACATGCATACATGAATACTGGAAAAACCATAGCCTTGGGTAGATGGACCTTTGTTGGCAAAGTAATGTCTCTGTTTTTTAATGTGCTATCTAGGTTGATCATAACTTTCCTTCCAAGGAGTAAGCGTCTTTTAATTTCATGGCTGCAGTCACCAGCTGCAGTGATTTTGGAGACCCAAAAATAAAGTCTGCTACTGTTTCCACTCTTTTTCCATCTATTTGCCATGGAGTGATGGGACCAGATGCCATGATCTTAGTTTTCTGAATGCTGAGCTTTAAGCCAACTTTTTCACTCTCCCCTTATACTTTCCTCAAGAGGCTCTTTAGTTCTTCTTCACTTTCTGCCATAAGGGTGGTGTCATCTGCATATCTGAGGTTATTGATATTTCTCCCAGCAATCTTGATTCCAGCTTGTGCTTCATCCAGCCCAGCATTTTTCATGATGTACTCTGCATATAAGTTAAGTAAGCAGGGTGACAATATACAGCCTTGACGTATTTCTTTTCCTATTTGGAGCCAGCCTGTTGCTCCATGTCCTGTTCTAACTGTTGCTTCCTGACCTGCATATAGGTTTCTCAAGAGGCAGGTCAAGTGATCTGGTATTCACATCTCTTGAAGCAGTTTCAACTGTTTATTGTGATCCACACAGTCAAAGACTATGGCATAGTCAATAAAGCAGAAATAGATGTTTTTCTGGAAGTCTCTTGCTTTTTTGATGATCCAGCAGATGTTGGCAATTTGATCTCTGGTTCCTCTGCCTTTCTAAAACCAGCTTGAACATCAAGAAGTTCACAGTTCACGTATTGCTGAAGCCTGGCTTGCAGAATTTTGAGCATTACATTACTAGCGTGGGAGATGAGTGCAATTGTGTGGTAGTTTTTAGCATGCTTTGGCATTGCCTTTTTTGGGGATTGGAATGAAAACTGACCTTTTCCAGTCCTGGGGCCACTGCTGAGTTTTCCAAATTTGCTGACATATTGAGTGCAGCACTTTCACACCATCCTCTTTTAGAATTTGAAATAGCTCAACTGGAATTCCATCACCTCCACTAGCTTTGTTTGTGGTGATGCTTCCCAAGGCCCACTTGACTTCACATTCCAGGCTGTCTGGCTCTAGGTGAGTGATCACATCATTGTGATTATCTGCATCATGAAGATGTTTTTTGTACAGTTCTTTTGTGTATTCTTGCCATTTCTTCTTAATATCTTCTGCTTCTATTCGGTCCCTACCATTTCTGTCCTTTATTGAGCCCATCTTTGAATGAAAAATTCCCTTGGTATCTCTAATTTTCTTGAAGAGATCTCTAGTCTTTCCCATTATATTGTTTCCCTCTATTTCTTTGCACTGATCACTGAGGAAGGTTTTCTTTTCTCTCCTTGCTATTCTTTGGAACTCTGCATTCAAATGGGTATATCTTTCCTTTTCTCCTTTGCTTTTCACTTCTCTTCTTTTCACAGCTATTTGTAAGACCTCTTCAGACAGCCATTTTTCTTTTTTTGCATTTCTTTTTCTGAATGTTAGGTCCATGAATCAAGGCAAATTGGAAGTGGTCAAACAGGAGATGGCAAGAGTGAACTTCGACATTCTAGGAATCAGTGAACTAAAATGGACTGGAATGGGTGACTTTATCTCAGATGACCATTATATCTACTACTGTGGGCAGGAATCCCTTAGAAGAAATGGAGTACCCATCATAGTCAACAGAAGAGTCCAAAATGCAGTACTTGGATGCAATCTAAAAAATGACAGAATGATCTCTGTTAGTCTCTGAGGCTAACCATTCAGTATCACGGTAATCCAAGTCTATGCCCCGACCAGTAATGCTGAAGAAGCTGAAGTTGAATGGTTCTATGAAGACCTACAAGACCTTTTAGAACTAACACCCAAAAAAGATGTCCTTTTCATTATAGAGGACTGGAATGCAAAAGTAGAAAGTCAAGAAATACCTGGGGTAACAGGTAAATTTGGCCTTGGAATACAGAATGAAGCAGGGCAAAGGCTAATAGAGTTTTGCCAAGAAAACTCACTGGTCATAGCAAACACCCTCTTCCAACAACACAAGAGAAGACTCTACACAAGGACATCACCAGCTGGTCAACACTGAAATCAGATTGATTGTATTCTTTGCAGTCAAAGATGGAGAAGCTCTATACAACCTGCAAAAACAAGACCTGGAGTGAATTATGGCTCAGATCATGAACTCCTTATTATCAAATTCAGACTTAAATGGAAGAAAGTAGGGAAAACCACTAAACCATTCAGGTATGACCTAAATCAAATCCCTTATGATTTTATTGTGGAAATGAGAAATAGATTTAAGGGATTAGATCTGATAGAGTGCCTGATGAACTATGGACAGAGGTTCATGACATTGTACAGGAGACATGGATCAAGACCATCCCCAAGATAAAGAAATGCCAAAAGGCAAAATGGCTGTCTGAGGAGGCCTTACAAATAGCTGTGAAAAGAAGAGAAGCAAAAAACAAAGGAGGGTTTGTAGGTCCCACCAAAGAGCTTAGAATGTATATTATGGCCAGGGAAATAAAGACACAAATGTGGACCAAGTCCTTGCTGAGCCACCTGCAGAACCACTGGGACCCATCAGCAAAGTGCTTAAACACAGGCCCTGTGATGTCCTGCCAGGGCTATTCCAGAAGGGATTCTGTTTTCAGGACAAAGTTTTTCTTCATGCTTCTCCAGTCCTATAACACTTGGGCTGGTGTATCATTATCTGCACCTTCATCTACACATCTTGTCTTCACAGATGAGCACTAGCACCTCAAACCATCCAAAGGAGCCCAGAGAGAGAGCATAGTCTGGAAATTCAGTCAAAACCAACTGTATTTCACTCTAGTTCCATAATGTGATTTCTCAGGACACAAGGCTGACTCATCAATATGAGCAGTCACAGTTTCTCTGAAAATTCTTGTAATGGAGACCAGTTCTGCTCCTATTATGAAAATCCAGATCCCAATCATTTATTCTGCACATCTTGAGTGCCCTTCTGTGCCAGGACCCCACAATGTATTTAGTTGTCCCGTCTCCTTAGTTAGTGTCAATCTGTTAACAGTCGCTTGGTGCTACAGACAGAATATTTTTCTCCCTCCAAAATTCATGTTAAAATCTAATCCCTAAAGTATTTGGAGGTGAGACTTTTGGGATCTGATTAAGTCATGAGGACATAGCCTTCATGAGTGGGATTAGTGCCCTTACAAAAGAGGAACCAGAGAGCTCCCCCACAACTTCCTCATGTCAGGACACGATGAGAAGGCACCATTTATGAACCAGGAAGCAACTCTCACCAGACACCCAATTTTGGCAACTTGATCTTGGACTTCACAGACTCTAGAATTGCGAGGAGCAAATGTTTGTTGTTTGTGAGTGATGGGGAAGAAGAAGAAACAAAGCAAGATCTTTGGGTGCTGTTTTGCAGAAAATTTTCACTTTCATCCCATGTTCAAGGATTTATTAACAAAATAAGACACTTGTTATATACAAATAAATAATACCAATATTTATTAGAGAATTATCTAGCTTCCTTTCAATATGTGTGTGTGTGCTAAGTCACTTCAGTCGTGTCCGACTCTGAGACCCCATGGACTGTAGCTGCCAGGCTCTTCTGTCCATGGGATACTTCAGGCAAGAATACTGGAATAAAAAGTTGTTTTGTAAAAATTTGGAATGTTGTTAAGTCTTGGGCTTCATTGGCCAGACACCCTCTAGAGGCTCAACAATCTCAAGACTTGTCCTCTATCTTATATGGGGACTCAACGCTTGTACTCACAGCAGACAGTCAGGGTACTCACAATCAGGGCAGTATCCAGGCAGCTTAGAAGCAAGGTCAAGGCCTGCTCTGTTTTCTCTCTGAAGCCTAAACAAAGCTATCTATTTAATTTTCCTAACAGATACAAAGTTTACAAGGTCAGATTTGGCATTTTAATTTCCTTAGCAAGAGTCTAGATCTTTCACGTGCGTGCATTCTCAGTCACTTCAGTCCTGTCCAATTCTTTGTGACCCTATGGTCTGTAGCCCACCAGGCTCCTCTGTCCATGGGATTCTCCAGGCAAGAACACTGGAGTGGGTAGCCATTTCCTTCTCCAGGGGATCTTCCTGACCCAGTCAGGTCTCTGTCTCCTACATCTCCTGCATTGCAGGTAGACTTTTTTTTAAACTGCTGAGCCACCAAGAAGCCCTCTAGATCTTTCTTAACTGAAATATTTTTGTTCCTTGTTTCCTCAGGTGACTGAGGTCTCCCAGCGTTCCCTGAAGCCACAGAAAACAATAGAGGAATACATCCTGCAGATAGACAAAGCTCTCCCCAATGGAGAGAAGGCGCTAGCAGGTATAGGGGCAGGGCTCAGGTCACAGCAATTGAGTAGGTTCCTGCAGTGCCTTCTGACATATTTGAGTGGGATATCTTCCTATAACAGGAACATCATCTCTTTCTGTAAAAGACACTCTGCCTTATCTGAAAATAACAAGTGGGGTTATAGTTGGCTGTCCAGCCAGACAGGCCTTGCCTCGCCCATCACATTCTGATACATGCTTTTGATGGTGTGTACATTGAGTGGATTCGGAAATTTTGCAGCAATTTTTAACTTTATTTATTTGGTCTCAGGACAGCAAAGCATAGGCCTAAGTGTTGCTTTCTTCATAAAACCTTCATGGGTAGTGGCCTGGGCTAAGGAAGCAGTTAAGAAGGATTGGGAGCTGCTAAGTCAGAAACTATGAAAGAAGCAGCAACAGATGATGGCTCAAGAGTGAACCTTTGGTAGATGAACCTAGATTCTCTTGTACAGAGTGAAGAAAGTTAGAAAGTAAAAAAAAAGTTCTATATTAATGCATATATCTGGAATCTAGAAAAACGATACCGCTGAACCTATTGGCAGGGCAGCAATAGAGACCCAGACATGGAGAACAGACTTGTGGACTCGGCAGGGGAAGGCGTACGTACCAAATTGCTTCAGTCGTGGCCAACTCTGTGCAACCCTAAGAACTGCAGCCTGCCAGGCTCCGCTGTCCATGGGATTCTCCAGGCAAGAATACTGGAGTGGGTTGCCATGCCCTCCTCCAGGGGATCTTCCTGACCCAGGGATCAAACCCATGTATCTTATATCTACCTGTACTGGCAGGTGGGTTCTTTACCACTAGTGCCACCTGGGAAGCCAGGGTGGGACAAATTAAGAAAATAGCATTGAAACATACACAATACCATATGTAAAATAAATAGTTAGTGGGAATTTGCTGTATGACATAGGGAGCTCAAACCCAGTGCTCTCTGACAACCTAAAGGGCAGGATAGAGTGAAAGGAAGGTTCAAGAGGGAGGGGACATATGTATACCTTTGGCTGATTCATGCTGATGTATGGCAGAAACCAACACAACACTGTAAAACAATTATCTTCCATTTAAAAATAAATACATTTAAAAAAATAAAAAAAAGATGGAAGCTTTAAGGAAAATAGACCCTGACTCAAGGTTGAGAGAATGGGAAAGAATGCCGAAGCACAAACTGAAGGTAAGTCTAGATCAGACCTGGGCAATGCTTGATAAATAATGCCAAGGCATTTCATGAAGTACTGACACCAAATTGTAAGCGAAGTCATGATCTCAGAGAAAAACACAAATGGCTTATGATTCACCAACTGCCTCAAATCTGTCTGGATTCTGCTTAAGCCCTTAAATCTATAAGAGTCAACCATCTTCTGTTATGTTAGACTTTAGAGTATACATGTAACATCTCCCAGGGAGCTGGACTTCTGTGTATGTTGATTATAGGATTGCCTCATTGTGTCCTAAATGAATAGAGCCTTAGCCTATACACTTCCTAATTTTCTTGGTACAACTATCAAAGAGACCTGAAATAGATACATCTAGACTTATAAGTATCAAGCTTGGTCAATATGGAACACAGGATGTGGACATTTCTGAAACTTGCTGCATTTATAAACACTGAGGAAAATGCTTTCTTTAATTTAATCTGGGCTTCCCTGGTGACTCAGACAGTGAAGAATCTGCCTGCAAAGCAGGAGACCTACCTGGGTTTGATCCTGAGGTCAGAAAGAGTCCCTGGAGAAGGGAATGGCTGAGTTCAGTTCAGTTCAGTTCAGTCGCTCAGTCGTGTCCGACTCTTTGCGACCCCACGAATTGCAGCATGCCAGGCCTCCCTGTCCATCACCAACTCCTGGAGTTCACTCAAACTCACGTCTATCGAGTTGGTGATGCCATCCAGCCATCTCAACCTCTGTCATCCCCTTCTGCTCCTGCCCCCAATCCCTCCCAGCATCAGAGTCTTTTCCAATGAGTCAACTCTTCGCATGAGGTAGCCAAAGTATTGGAGTTTCAGCTTCAGCATCAGTCCTTCCAAAGGACACCCAGGATTGATCTCCTTTAGAATGGACTGGTTGGATCTCCTTGCAGTCCAAGGGACTCTCAAGAGTCTTCTCCAACACCACAGTTCAAAAGCATCAATTCTTCAGTGCTCAGCTTTCTTTGCAGTCCAACTCGCACATCCATACATGACCACTGGAAAAACCATACATAGCCTTGACTAGACGGACCTTTGTTGGCAAAGTAATGTCTCTGCTTTTCAATATGCTATCTAGGTTGGTCATAACTTTTCTTCCAAGGAGTAAGCGTCTTTTAATTTCCTGCAAATTAACCATTTGCAGTGATTTTGGAGCCCCCCAAAAATAAAGTCTGACACTATTTACACTGTTTCCCCATCTATTTCCCATGAAGTGATGGGACCAGATGCCATGATCTTAGTTTTCTGAATGTTGAGCTTTACCCACTCCTATATTCTTGCCTAGAGAATTTCATGAACAGAGGAGCCTGGCAGGCGACAGTCCATCATGTCACGAAGAGCTGGACATAACTGAGTGACTAACACACTTCACTTTGTTAGCCAGTGTTCTATACAGGGTTAACAGTTCCCATTATTTGTTAGGTGCTACCTCAGTGGAACTGAGAATTAGGATCACTTTCCCTCCACACCAAAACCAATGCATCACCCATGGAGAGGGCACATCAGTTGACACTGTTTTCCAGATTGGATCGTGGGAAGATGGATAAGGTGTTTTTTTTGTTTTTGTTTTTTTTCAACCTCAACCCATTTACAAATCACTGTATTTTTCTCTAGGGATGTCAGTGAGTCTGTGCAGGGCCCCCTGACAGGAAGAATGATCAGGAGTCTCAAGTGTTACCCAGCAGTAACTATCAGTGATGTTAGACAAGGCTATTCTTACCTCTCGTTAGGGTAGATGTGTATAAGGGATCACCATGGGCAGAACCAGCTTGGAGAAGAGGACCAGGGAACTGGCTGGAGCCTCTCATAAAGTGGCATGCAAACCAACCCTGACTTTGTAAACTTATAAATATATAACTCTAACATGTCAATACCAGGTCTTACTCAAGGCTTCTTTTCTCCAAAAATAGCTATCCTACAAATTAAAAGCCTTTGTTACCATGTTTTCCCTTCAAATCTCATGTTCCAGGTACACTGAAACTAAATAAAGGGTGTATGGTTTGGTAATACAACTTTCATTCCAACTTGCAAGCAACAATGCATTTATTATGCTGACTCAACCTGACAGTTTTATTGCCTTACATTTGTGTAAATCTGAATTCTGACTTTTTTATCCTGGGTACTTTCATGCCCAGAAATAGCCAATGCATTTTTATTTTAGGTGTTTGTTCCTACAGTTAGGTCATGGTGGCTATTCTAATCCTGTTTTAGAATTTGACAAACCTATATGAATCTTATTCCCATAAGGCCATTATTTTTGTGCTCATATTTTTATCAGCTGAAGAATCACAGCAAATTTCTGAATTGAAACTGCTTCAAAAGTGTGGGAAGGACTGGTCCTTCTGCAACTTTGTTTTATTTCACCAAGCTTTGTACTGCAGGATGTTAAAACCAAGGAAAGAGCTCTGCCAAAACCTTAATCTTGGAATTCAAGCCTCTAGAATTGTAAGAAAAAAAAAAATTCTGTTATTTATGCCAAAAAAGAAAAATGTGACTATTGTCTCTGTACATCTTTCACTAGGTCCCAAGGCAAATAATATCAGGTGACAAATAGACAAACTTTATAGAAGAAGATGCTAGGCAATCTTATCTGGAGTTAAATTATTGAATATAAAGAAATATAGTATCAGTTAAATGAAGCTCTATTAACCTCCAATCATTTAGGAAATCATTTTTAAAATTGTTACTTTATCACTATTTACTCTTGTGTCACTCGCTGTGACTCAAACAGAATATAATTTTAAATGATATTTCTTCTCATGTAATAACAAAACATGGAAGCTGACCCCATGGATAGTCCATGGAATTCTCCAGGCCAGAATACTGGAGTGAGTAGCCTTTCCCTTCTCCAAGGGATCTTCCCAACCCAGGGATCAAACCCAGGTCTCCTACATTGCAGGTAGATTTTTTACCAGCTGAGCCACCAGGGAAGCTCAAGAATACTGGAATGGGTAGCCTATCCCTTCTCCATTTCATTGGCCTCCTCTTAACATGGACACAAATAAGGAAAAGGAAATGCTGCATGATGGCAAATAGGAATATAGATTTCTCATCTCAGTCTTCTCATAAATTCTGCTTATGAATGCCTGCTTGATCTTCTAGAGGCAGATAAAAATGTATAGGTTAATAGAGGTTACATTAATTCTGCAATTATGGAGTTTAGTTTATGTAATGGTATAGCTTATAATCTGGTATAGAAACTCATGCTACAAAACTAGAAAGGGAGTTACTTTTGTTTAGCTTTAATTTTCTTATTTTTAAATGATTAACAAAGAAACCACTATTAGGTTTTGAATGCAGAGTTATTCTTTTCTATAATGAAGTTTAACTAATAAAAATGTATTTGGTTTACTCCTTTCTTGCAGTGCAGTGTGGGAACTACAGGGTGAATTTACATAAATACTCCACTTAATATGCTTGAGTCTCATGTGGTCTCCTATGAAGCTGCAGTTTGAGTAAAAAACTACTACTTATCAGCACTTGCCTAACTGTGGAAGGAGGTATTCTTCATGCTGATGGGAAACGAAGGGAAGATTCAATGGAAAAAAAGGTTCTAAGGCAATCAGAACAAGCAGGTTTATTAATGTAGATTCAGTGGCATTAGCTGCTTCCCTGCTTTTCTCTCATCATGTAGTATTTTGAAACACTGTATAATCTTTTTCACAATGCTAACATATGCAATGTAATCCCTATATTCCTTACAAATGCAAGGAACATAAAGCAGATGTGAAAAACTTTGATGAATGTTTCTATTATATAAAGCAAGAGTCTGCAAATTATGGCTTCTGAGTGCCAGCTGTATTTTAAAACAATAGTTTCTTGGAAAACAGGCATACCATCCATTTGTGTATCATCTGTGGTTGCTTTATGGCAGAGTTGAGGACATACTCATGAATAGTTACTATCCCAGACTTTACAAAAACATTAGCCAGTCATGGCTATATAAATGAAAACATTATATTTTTTTGGTGAAAAACTATAAAAAATCAGAAATGTAAAGTTCAACATTTTACATTTTTACTTCCGAACTGAAATAATTCTTCATTGCTCTAAGAAGTTTTAAGCATTTACCTAGGGCTTTTGACAGTTGTGATAAAGTCCTAAGTAATACCAAGAGTATTATTTTACTGATCAAAAGAAGTCAAAAACAACCCATATTCTCTTGGGGGATGTGACTCAAGAATTGGGAAACAATAGCCTAAACTTCAGGGTAATGAACAATTTAATAATTAATTTAGCTCAGTTTTCTAACACATTATCTGTCATCATTTCAAGCTCATCTTTGCAAGTTATAAATGGCTACAAAGACAATGTATAATTGTCATCCTGTTACTATGTTTAGTGTAGTGTCACTTGAAGTTCTAAAGTGTCCCATTAAAGTTATTAATTAAAGTAATTAAAATTATAATCTGGGTGAAATGAACAAGAAGGGAAAGTCTCCTTTTTTAGCCCATTTATTTATGATCCAAGTTACAATCATGCTAATGGTTTCTTCCATCTTCCTGTGGAAATTCTGTAGACCTTCTAGATCACTATACAAGGTGATTTGCTTTAGCTTGGGATTCACCAGTAAGCACTGCCCATTCCAGGTATCCAGGAGTCACATCACTACTGACAGACCATGCAGACTTGAAACAATGGGACACCTTATACTGCCTTTACTAGAAGCTAGAATGCTTCTTCCCAACCTCTTGTGCATTTGGTCAAACTCATGACCAACTATGTCCCAAGACTTTGACCTAAGACTTTGCTCAGTATCCACTTGTCTAACTAGTGGTCATCTGGAAGAAGAAGTTCCTGGGTGGTACCAGCTTATGATACCTCCTGTGCTGGCACAGAGGTAAAGTGCGTCTTACTACACAGTTTACAGTATTGTGAGGAAGATGCACATGACTTCAATTATAGAACTGCATGTCTTTGCAAATTTTAGTGTAGTAAAAATGTGAAACCTAAATATTATCAAGTATGGTGACACTTTTCTTAGTTTTAAACTTCTTGAGTAATGCTTTGGATAAGAGTGACCAGGAAAGCTCTATTCTTTAATTCTTTAGCCTAGGAAACATTCCTTCTTTGGTTTATTCATCTTCTTCTGGAGACTCTGTATTTCCTTATGAAGTCGTCTGTTCTCTTCTTGGAATCCTTCCTGTAGTAGTCGGGACTGTTCCTAAAAAGATACAAATGGAAATTGAATAGTGTATATCATTAAGTAAATCTCTAACTACTATCTAGTTTCCACATTCAAGGATTGTTTTTTTTTTTTTTTTTACTTTTCATTTATTTATTTTTTATCGAAGGATAATTGCTTTACAGAATTTTGTTGTTTTCTGTCAAATCTCAATATGAATCAGCCATAGGTATACATATATCCCCTCCCTTTTGAAACTCCCTTCCATCTCCCTCCCTGTCTCACCCCTCTAGGTTGATACAGAGCCCCTGTTTGAGTTTCCTGAGCCATACAGCAAATTCCCGTTGGCTATCTATTTTACATATGGTAATGTAAGTTTCCATGTTACTCAAAAATGTTTAATTTCTTCTTGAAATTTTCTCTATCATTAATTTTCATTTTACTTTCTCTTAAGTCTTCTATCTCTGTGATTGCTTTTCCTGAGTCTCCTTGAGTTAAGAAAGATTTTTGACTTACATCTCCTGACATAAGTTCATCTTGATATGTTGATAAATCTCAATTAGCAGTCTTAATTTTTTCTCCCATTATTTGTATACAACCTTTGTGGACAACCTAATGAAATGTTTGGCTTTGAGTCTTATCTATGCATTTTTATTTTTTTAACACACACACATACACACATAACACAGAAATAGAAGGATTTCCAAAATCTGATACATTGTCTAAATCTTAGATCAGGAAATTTGGTCTAAGCTTCCACAACTTGGTGGCAGGAGGACCAAAATATAGGTGAGGGAATCAGGGTCCCAGACTTGATCATACTGGATTTCTGCACAGCTCAACACATACTAGGAGTAGGGCATAGGAAACCAGTAGGAGTGACAGACAGACACAGCAGTGTGAGTTAAGGAGTCCTTCTGCTTATGAAGGATTTCTTATAGCTAAAGGTCATACCAGTTGTGACAGGAAAAAAAAATCATGGATCCCTCTAAGCGGTGAAGACAGTTCAGATATCTATCTTCCCAAGCATTGTGACCCTATAAAAGTTATTTAGTCTTGTCTGAACCTCTCTTTCATCTCCTAAGTATTAGGGACATGACAGGTCTTGCTTTGATATGGATAAGACCCTTTTTTTTTTTAATGCCTAGCAGATAACAGCTACCACGATTGACAGATACAGTGATAAAAGACTAGGTGTGACATAGCTGCAAGTAAAATCTTTTAGTAACAAGACACTGTAGGGGCCAGTTCAGGCAGACAAATAGGGATTGAAAAGTACAAGTAAGCAAGCAAGGTCCTTCTTCTGGGCTTCAAGTTCACTGCTGGGCCACGTTTGTGACCAGGGAGTGTGGAGGGAAAACAGAATAACAGGAACCACACGGTGTTGCAGTTAAATACCTGCAGTTTGAGAGCAAGAGTTCTCTCTTGCTCTTCCAGTAACAGGGCCCTATCCCTCTCCATCTTCTCAGTCAGCTGTTTCACATGTTCCTGATAGCTCTTTTCTTTCTGTTCCATCATCTGCTGGTTCTTTATTTGCATTTCCTCCAGCATTTTTGCTGCAGCCTGTGCAGATTCAGCTTTCACACGTTCCACTGTCAGGAGGAAGAGGAAAAAGAAAAATGTATATGGAGACCAAGTTGCTTCTTTCTTCCATGTACAATTCCCTATCACTGTTGCTACTGGCTGCATACACACTACTCAGAAAAGATATTAGCAAATAAGAGACATCTTTTCTCATGTTGCTATAGTTTAAGGCTCCTCGGTTCACCTAGCTGAATTAGTTAGAACTTTAAAGAGCTTTCGAGGCTGTCTAGTCTCTTGACTTGCTCCTCACCTTCAATCAACTTTTCCTTCTCTGAGAGCGTCTGGTCTGTCTGTAGAATTGCGTCAGTCACAGACTCCTTGGACTTCAAGTATTCCTGAAGAATCTCCTCAGCCTGGGATCCAGGCAAAATAGGGTTAGCAGTAGGAAATGACTATAAACACTTATTCATGTTTTCCACCTTTCCCTCTAGGAACTGCTCCTCTTGGCCCTGGTGTGCCTGGTGATCAGATTCTCTGTCACTGGGCTGAGCACATGCTCCAGACTGGCCAAGCAAGGTGCCCTCCTGAGCAGAATCCTTTTTAAGAGGTTGATATACATGTAAATAGTGATTCTCTGTTCTTGTAAACTGAGGGCTCTGATTTTGGAGCTGTTGGTGCTGTGGTCCCTTATGGGGTGAACTTGTTGGAGAATGAAAGCATCATGGAGAAAGTGGATCTGAATAAAATGGGTAGAGGGAGAATGGGAGGGAGGGAAGTGTAGGGCTGGGGGGAGCCACAGGCAGAGAGATAAATGGTGACATTATTTGAAATTTTGGATACATCTGGTAATCCAGTTTATAACTCAATTGTTAACTTAGTATATGCTCTTGGATGAGCACATTGTTTATACCTGGTGTAACAGGCTCCCTGTACGTGTTTATAGAATGAGAGCCTGAATGCTGTTGGTCCTGTACTTGCGCATCTGTGTAAAACACACGTGGTCACACTGTCACCTCAAGGAGGCATCAGTAGCTTCCCAGAATCAAACTTGGTTACCTGTATGCCCTTTCTGGGCTCCTGAAAATACTTCTTCTTCAGCTCTTGCATCTTCTCAATGAAGAGGCGATAGCCCCCAGGTTTCAAATAGATCCCCTGTTTCATATCTTCTTCTAGAGGACTGAAAATATCCTTCAGTAAAGCAGAGCAATGATCTTCTGATGCTTTAAGATTCTGGTTACAAAAGTCATCTCGCTTTTTATCTAGCTGGGCCTTTAATGTAAAAAATAAGAAGTATTAATAAACAGAAGAATTAAAAGAGGTTAGCTTGACCTCCAAATTTCTGGAAAAGCTTTTCAAAAAAATAAAAGTAAAAAAAGTCTGTGACCACTAGAAGAACTCATAGAAATGCAACAAAATCATATCCTTCCTCCTGATCCTGACTTTCTACAGAAGTCCCTTTCTCCATGAGGGTAACCTTTGGAGCAGAGATTACTAGCTACATGCTTCACCTTTGGAGAAAACTCCTAATTTTCCAACTGGACAAATGATTGCATGTGAAATAAATGTAGCTCAATATAAACCCATTTATGATAACTAAGAATAAAATATTCTTTGCTTTTGGCCAAAATATCCAATCAGTCTGATAAAAATGAGTCTGTGATTTGATTAGAAGCCCTGATTATTAGAAAATTCTATTATTATTAGAAGCCCTGTGTGCATGTAATGAAATTATAGGGAAGATTATTAGTTTATTCATGAAAGAAAAAAGTTTCAGTGCCTCATAATAAAGTATATCATAATAGAATTGGTTCCTCTTATGATAACAAATAATGTTTGTCTAGAAAAATTGCTTTTCACAAAATAAGCACCTATTTCATTTTCTGGTAATACTTTACTTTCCAAGAGCCTAATATGTATAAACTTGAGAAAAAAACTACCGCTAATTCTTTTTGAAATAATTGGTCTATGTCTTTGAAGGAACTCTTCATGAAGACTTCAATGGCCTCTTTTTCACTGGCCCTGTGCAGGTCCAGCAGTTCCTGGAGGGTTTCTGTGGGCAGCTGCAGCTTCTGGCCCATCTGCTGGTCATAGTGGGCAATGGCCTTTTGTACTGCGGCTGAGTTCTCGATCTCAGCCAAGGCCAGGACTGCATTCTCCATGCAGGGCAGATCCCCACTGTTGATGGCATTGACATAGGTCTGCACCAGGGTCTCTAAACCTACGACAGAGAACAATGATGATGTTTAATGTAGGCATCAGTGAGGAAACTTTCTATTCTAATTCTAATGTTGTTTATTACCAACCATTTATTTTTCAGCATCACCTGAAAACTTGCTAAAAATGCAGCCTCTGACCCAGTTTAAATGACTTAGACCCTCCTCTTTGGCAAGATCCTCAGGTGGTATATATACATCAATGGTTGAGAACCTTTTGTGTTTATTGAGTACATTTATTTCACCCACAGGTACTGTTAGGCCAGAAACCATATCTCTCTCATTTATGTCTGTATCATCAGCCCTGGTAAGTCCATGGGAAACATTTGATTAATATTTGTGGAGCAAATCAAAATGAATCCTCCATTTTGCTTATTCTAGCAGAGCATTATAGGAGACCTTTCTGTGATGTTGGAAGTATTCTGTGTGTGCTCTCCAGGGTGGGAGCCACTAAGCTCATGTAGGTGTGAGCCCTTGAGACATAGCTGTGTGATCAGAATGTTAAATTTCTATATTTTTTATTAGCTACATTTAAATTTAGATAGGAACACTTGTCTAGTGAAAACCATGTTGGACAGGGCAGGTCCAGTTTACTAGGACAATTGTCTGCTCTCAGAGCTTTTATTTTTGCCTTTTGTATCTTTTCTCAACTATGAAGTCTGACTAATAAAACCTATCAGAAGTGTTGGTGCCACCTAGAATTTATCACGATAATATCAGTAGATGTACATTTTTCAAAGTTGAAGCTACATGGATGTTATCACACCATCCTCTAGTCTTAACAGTGATAGTGAAGACTGGGAAGAGGACTCACGAGGTCCATCCACCTTGATGCCTCCTGAGAGAGTTTTAGTTTTGGAATCGCTAAAGATGTAAGAACAGAAGACCACAGCTTGTTGCACAAATTCGGAGTCCAGCTCATCGTCACACAGTTCCTCAAGCTGGCCCAGTTTCTTCCTATGAGTGGGCCGATCAAAGATGAAGCATTTCTTCTTTGGGAAGAACTTTCGGATACAGAGTCGAGGCATATTAAAAGTTTTATCTTTTGGGCTGGTACCTGGAGGAAGAAAAAAGGAATTTGCCTAATGTAGGGTCTTGCAAACATTTCCCGTAAAGGGTCAAACAGTAAATAGACTTTGCAAGCCAGATGGTCTCTTTTCTGAGTACTCAAGTCTCCTATTGTAGCCTAAAAGCAGTCATAGAGAAACTATAAATAAATGGATATGACATTATTTCAATAAAATCTTATTTACAAAACCAACTGGCAGGCTAGATTGGACAATATTTGCCTGTAGCAATCCTTTACCAGCCCTAAACTGTGCATGGTTCATGCTTGCATTTCTTTTCTTCAAATAAATGACCATTCTACTCCTACTCTTTGGCTAATTACAGCACCACAAGCCCTAAGCATGGAGATATCAATCTAATCACAGCACAGGGAAAGGTGAAAGAAAAAGAAATTTATTCTTAGAACAGGGAGAAAAATAATCTAAAACCAAATCTATTATTCAGATAGTAAACAAGCATTACTTCTTAGTAATCACCCCTTGAGAAGAAATAGAAACTACAAGTAGAAGACAACCGTTGACAGAAAACTAAGGAACAATAGTTTTTAGTGTGTTGTCATCTGTTTACCAATTCTACGTCCCCTTTACCTTTCTTCAGCTTGAGTGAATTCTCCAGGTACTCGTCTGCTGTGATGGACTGTCCATCTGCTTCCAAGTCTAGGGAGAAATCCCTCAGTGTCCATACAAAGTCTGGAAAGAAGCTCACAAAATCAGCTGAATCCTCAACCCCATCCACATCAGGTGAGGATTTTGCCCTGATTCTATCTGTCAGCTCCGTCACATAGCTGAGTAGCCAAATAAGGAAAACTGGCATGAATGAACAGTAACCCCTCCCCAATCCTATATTAGTTCCACATACTAAACCTTTATTTCTCCTTTGTTCTTAACCCAAGTATCCAAAGTATCAATTCTTCAGTAGGTTATAGGATTTTCCCCTTGCCATTGAATTCTTTTTTATATTTCTCATGTTTGTTTCACCAGGATTCACAGTCAGCTGTTTTTTAAATATTGGTCTCCCCTCTGATTTTGATGTAGGTTGGATCCCAAAAGGATACTGCAGTTGGTCCATGGCCTGCTGGTTGATAGTTCCCATACTATTGTACACAAAAGTGCTGCTCAAGAGTATTGCTAGGGCAAAGATCCAGGAGTCATTCTGGTTGTCACCCTGAAAATCAGAACATATTTTACCAGGATTGTGTTTCATTCTTATGGCACTTTCCTGATCAGCAGTAGTAAAAGGATGCTCATGTAACTAGAGTTTTTTTTCTTTCAAGACTGGTGACAAAGAAAACCAAATCCAAGCAAAAATGACTTTGAATAGTTTTCTGATATGTTTTGTTTTACCCTGATTCTCATTAGACCCTCTTATGATCATTGGTAGATAATTGCAAAACAAATAGTCATTGTGGGTGGACAGTCAAAGGTCTTAAATGTAATTTAAATTTAATTTTTCTCTTTATTTTTACAGAAAAATTGTCTTAATATTAGGGTACTAATACTTGTTTCTATCTCAGTAGGATATTGTTGTTCAACTAACACTTCCCATTTCTTATCTTATAAATATTCCAGACAATACTATAAGGCAAATATAGATCTAATACACCTGTTTTACAGATCAGAAAGCTGAGGTTAAAAAGGTCAAATAATTTACAAAAATCACTGAGTTACTGACAGACTTTAAAGTTAAAGCCAAGGGTATGGGGCTTTGGAACCTAAATCCTTAACTAAAGTTCTTTGCAAGATAAAATTCATCACTTTGAGTTTATCTGTATTCCCTTTATGCATCTGTGTTAACTGGCTTAGCTTATAGCTTTTTGTTCATTAGGATACTGTCTACTGACCACTATGCTCTTCTTCTAGGATTCTGCCTTATGAATATTTTCCTAACCCCTGGTTCCTAACTTGGTTTCATAGCATATAAACAGAAATGAAGAAACATGGTTAAACAAAGGTCTTATTTAAAGGAAAATTAAAAGTGTAGAGGACATTCAGACATGAGGGCTTAGTCCAAACTGGAACCTCATTCCTTACCTTCTCCACATCCCCCAGACCCTCAGTATCAAGCAGAACTAGAGTACGGTTTGGCTTCTTGGGATGAGGCACACACCACATCCAGATGCCCTTCGTGTGAGACTGCACTGTGGAGCCCAGAGAGAAGCCTGCAAGGGGTATGGGGAAAAGAGAGGGTGGAATTCTAATATCAAGTGGTTCTGGAAGTTGGGATGCAAGTTAACAAATCAAGTTTAGGAGAACTGAAACCACAACAAGTATTAATCTTACTTACAATCAGAGAAACAGGGAAATTAAAATATCAAATACTTAAAAAAATGCAAAACCTGTTCATGAGGAAAACAATCAACAAACTAGAAATTTAAGGAAAATCTCAACATAATAGAAGTCATATAAAAAAAAAAACCACAGCCAACATAATATTCAACAATGAAAGAGAGAAAGCTTTGCTTCTACAAAAATTAACCCAAATGGATCAAAGACCTTAAGAGCTATTAATAAAACTATGAAGGTAGTAGAAGAAAATACAGGAGAAAAACTTCACAATATTGCATTTAGCAAAAATTTCTTGGAAATAATACCAAAAATATAAATAGAAATAAAAATATATAAGTTAGACTTCATCCAAATTAAAACACATATGTATCAAAGGATACTGCTGCTACTGCTGCTGCTGCTGCTGCTAAGTCACTTCAGTTGTGTCCGATTCTGTGCGACCTCATAGACAGCAGCCCACCAGGCTCCCCCGTCCCTGGGATTCTCCAGGCAAGAGCACTGGAGTGGGTTGACATTTCCTTCTCCAATGCATGAAAGTGAAAAGTGAAAGTGAAGTCGCTCAGTGGAGTCCGACTCTTCCCGACCCCATGGACTGCCCCCTACCAGGCTCCTCTGTCCATGGGATTTTCCAGGCAAGAGTACTGGAGTGGGGTGCCATTGCCTTCTCTGATGAAAGGACACTATTGAGAGTTAAATAGATAACACACAAATTGGGAGGAAATATTTGCTAGTCATAAATCTGATAAAGGATTGATATGCAGAATATATAAAGAAGTCTTAATACAATTTAACACAAATAAATTAAAGGTCAACCCAACTAACAAATGAGCAAATGACTTGACAGACATTTCTCTTGAGAAATTATTCAAAAGACCAATGAACACATGAAAAGATACTCAACATTACTAGTCATTAGGGAAGTACAAAGCAAAACAACAATGTATTAAAACAACCTGTAATGGAAAATAACCTGAAAAAATATATATGCATATATAGCTGAATCACTTTGCTGTACGCTTAAAACTAACACAATATTGTAAATCAACTGTACTTCAAAAAAAGGGCAACAAAGCATAGCATACAGCTTAAGTGAATTCTGAAAATTAATTGATATTTATAATGAAGTTGGAAAATTTGACACTGAATGAATGTGATAATATTAAAAATTTTTTTACTTTAAAAAACCACAATGAGATACTACTTCATACCCATTAGGATGGCCATTATCAAAAAAGCTATAACAAATGTTACCATTGTGTGTTTCTGGTGGGAATGTAAAATGGTATAGTTTCTGTGGAAAATAATACGGTGATTTCTTTAAAAAGCTTAGCATAGAATTATCATATGATCCAGCAATTCCATTTCTTGGTGTATACCCAAAAGAAGTGAAAGCAGGTACAGAACAGATATTTGAACACCCATGTTCTTAGTAACATTATTCACAGTAGCCAAAATGAGGGAACAGTCCAAATGTCCATAAACTGGATGACTGGATAAGCAAATGTGTATCACATACAATTACTCAGGCTTAAAAAGGAAGAGAATTTGATACCTGTTACAACATTGTTGGACCTTGAAGACATCATACTCAGTGAAATAAACCTATCACTAAAGGACAAATAATATATGATTCTTTACACGAGATTCCAAGACTGGTCAAATTTATAGATAATATAGAATTGTGGTTGTCAAAGGCTGGGGCATTTTTGTTTATTGGGGTATAGAATTCCTGTTGGGGGAAATTTACAGAGATGGATGTTAGTGATGTTTACACAACAGTGTGAATTTACTTAATACCACAGAATTTTAAAAAATGTTAACAATGGTAAATTTTGTGGTAAATTTTATGTATGTGTATCCTGCATAAGGGCATGCACAGTCATTTCAGCTGTGTCTGACTCTTTGCAACTCCATGGACCATAACCCACCAGGTTCCCCTGACCATGAGATTTTTCCCAGCAAGAATACTGGAATGGGTTGCCATGCCCTCCTCCAGGAGTCTTTCCTACCCAGGGATCAAACCCGGGTCTCTGGCATCTCTGCATTGCAGGTGGATTCTTTACCTGCTGAGCCACTGGGGAAGCCCATGTATAACTTAACAACAGTTAAAAATAAGAAAAGAAATAAGAACAACCAATACAGATTTAAACATTTTTTAAATCTTAAAGATTAATAGAAATGCTCTCATTACATGAATATTTTTGTAAATGTCTTATAGTTTATTATTACATACATTACTTATTTTTTATTACCACATTAGTCTTTCTAGGAAAGGAAAAAATTGTGCTTTTAAAAAAGAAACTAAGACAAAGTGCAAAGAGCTGTGATCTGATACAGGTCATAGTGACGATCAGAACATAAGTGTGGACTGAAAGTTAGCTTTCAATATTCCTTCCGGGTCTCTCACTTCCTCTCCTCACATCACTGTGCTGCATGCTGGGAGTATGGGTGGACAGAAGGGACTTGGCTGGGCTCTGCTGGTCTTACTCACCCTTTTTCTCCCCAGCCAGCTTGTTCATCAGGTAGGATTTGCCTGTGCAGTAGAGGCCCACGATAGCCACCACCACAACAGGCTGCCTGATGGCAGACAGGATCTTCAGAGCTTCTGGATTAACCAGCAGTCTCCCATTAATATTCTTTATGAGGCACTCTGGGCCTGGCATGTGGATCTCTGAGGCCATGTCCCTTTGTCTGCAGGGGAAGATATGGGATGAATTAGAATTTCCAGTCTAAACAGATCAAGAGTTTTCATCAGGTCATTTTGCATTCAGAAGGAGGAATGTCAAAATCCCACAATATAACTGTGTGCCTAGTTAACACAGTTAATATCAACAAAGAGAAAGATGATCCTAGTGCATCTGGAGATTTTTTGGCCAATCACAAAAAAACTTGGCCATTTATGTCAACAGTGAAATATATGAGATTAAATCTGTTTCCTTTTGAAAATTGGAGAAATATTACCAAAGTAGCTCATTAAAAATATTGATATGACAGTGACTTATCAACATACAATCACCCTCATGAACAAAATCTTCCATTTAATTTACCATTGAAATCTTCTATTTGGATTCACATTTAAAAACTTATGAAAGTGAAAATTGCTCAGTTGAGTCCGACTCTTTTTGTGACCCCATGGACTATAAAATCCATGGAATTCTCCAGGCCAGACTACTGGAGTACATAGCTTTCCCCTTCTCCAGGGAATCTTCCCAACCCAGGGATCGAACCCAGGTCTCCTGCATTGCAGGCAGATTCTTCACCAGCTGAGCCACCAGGTATACCCAAGAATACTGGAATGCGTAGCCTATCCCTTCTCCAGTGGATCTTTCCAGCCCAGGAATCGAACTGTGGTCTCCTGCACTGAGGTGGAATTTATACTAGACATTAAATGTAAAACAGAATAGGATTCAGAGAGATTTGTTGCATTTCCTAACTTTGTGTGAAGAGTCAATATTTATTTTTTATTCATTAATTCTTACTATGAATAAAGAATTTCATGAATAAAGGTTCATCAATTGATATATGTCTCTGAACAATTTTTAATGATTTGAAATGCATTTTCTCATTAGCTATCCTTATTTCTACTGAAATAATAATTCACAGATTTTCTCACACTTCTTTCCTAGAAGTGGAACTGACTTTAGCAAATTTTATAAAAGTCTGTAACCTTGTGAAACACATGGCTTAAAGCTCTTCCAAAAGATTGCTGTGGGCTTATAGAAACAAGGGGCTTGGAAACTTAAAATTCATTAGCTTCACAATAAATTCAGTTCAGTTCAGTCACTCAGTCATGTCCAACTCTTTGTGACCCTGTGGACTGCAACACACCAGGCCTCTCTGTCCATCACCAACTCCCGGAGTTTACTCAAACTTATGTCCATTGAGTCGGTGATGTCATCCAACCATCTCATCCTCTGTCATCCCCTTCTCCTCCTGCCCTCAATTTTTCCCAGCATCAGGGTCTTTTCAAATGAGTCAGTTCTTCATATCAGGTAGCCAAAGTATTGGAGTTTCAGCTTCAACATCAGTCCTTCCAATGAATATTCAGGACTGATTTCCTTTAGGATGGACTGGTCTTCTCCAACACCACAGAGTCTTCTCCAACACCACAGTTCAAAAGCATCAATTCTTTGGCACTCAGCTTTCTTTAGAGTCCAACTTTCACATCCATACATGACTACAGGAAAAACCATAGCTTTGACTATATGGACCTTTGTTGGCAAAGTAATGTCTCTGCTTTTTAATGTTATCTAGGTTGGTCATAACTTTTCTTCCAAGGAGTAAGCATTAAATTTCATGGCTGCCGTCACCATCTGCAGTGATTTTGGAGCTCCCCCAAAATAAAATCTGCCATTGTTTCTACTGTTTCCCCATCAATTTGCCATGTAGTGATGGGACCGGATGTCATGATCTTAGTTTTCTCAATGTTGAGCTTTAAGCCAAATTTTTCACTCTCCTCTTTTACTTTTATCAAGAGGCTCTTTAGTTCTTCTTCACTTTCTGCCATAAGGGTGGTGTCATCTACATATCTGAGGTTATCGATATTTCTCCCAGCAATCTTCATTCCAGCTTGTGCTTCATCCAGCCCAGCGTTTCTCATGATGTACTCTACATAGAAGTTAAATAAAGAGGGAATATACAGCCTTGACATACTCCTTTTCCTCTTGGAACAAGTCTGTTGTTCCATGTCCAGTTCCAACTGTTGCTTCTTGACCTGCATACAGATTTCTGAAGAGGCAGGTCAGATGGTCTGATATTCCCATTTCTTTAAGAATTTCCCACAGTTTGTGGTGAAAACAGTCAAAGGCTTTGGCATAGTCAATAAAGCAGAAATAGATGTTTTTCTGGAACTCTCTTGCTTTTTGATGATCCAGCGGTTTTTGACATTTTGATCTCTGGTTCCTCTGCTTTTTCTAAAACCAGCTTGAACATCTGGAAGTTCACAGTTCATGTATTATTGAAGCCTGGCTTGGAGAATTTTGAGCATCACTTTACTAGTGTGTGAGATGAGTGCAATTGTGCGGTAGTTTGAGCATTCTTTGGCATTGCCTTTCTTTGGGATTGGAATGAAAACTGACTTTTCCAGCCCTGTGGCCACTGCTGAGTTTTCCAAATTTGCTGGCATATTGAGTGCAGCACTTTCACAGCATCATCTCTTAGGATTTGAAACAGCTCAGCTGGAATTCCATCACCTCCACTAGCTTTGTTCGTAGTGATGTTTCCCTAAGGCCCAATTGACTTTGAATTCCAGGCTGTCTGGCTGTAAGTGAGTGATCACACAATTGTGATCATCTGGGTTGTGAAGATCTTTTTTGTATGGTTCTTCTGTGTATTCTTGCCACCTCTCCTTAATATCTTCTGCTTCTGTTAGGTCCATACCATTTTTATCCTTTATTGAGCCAGTCTTTGCATGAAATGTCCCCTTGGTGTCTCTAATTTTCTTGAAGAGATCTCTAGTCTTTCCCATTCTATTGTTTCCCTTTATTTCTTTGCACTGATCACTGAGGAAGGCTTTCTTATCTCTCCTTGCTAGTCTTTGGAACTCTATTCTGGGAAATAGACTCTCGGAGGGCACAGACAGAACCTTGTGTGCACCAGGATCTGGGGGAAGGGAGCAGTGACCCCACGGAGACTGACTCAGACTTGCTTGTGAGTGTCCAGGAGTCTCCGGCGGAGGCGTGGGTTGGTGGTGGCCTGCTGCATTGTTGGGGGCCCTGAGTGTAGCAGTACATGCATGGGACCTTTTGAAGGAAGCCACCATTATCTTCTTTACCTCCACCATAGTTTGGCTCCAGGTAAATAGCAGGGAGGGAACACAGGTCCACCCATCAACAGAAAATAAGATTAAAGATTTACTGAGCATGGCCCCGCCCATCAGAACAAGACCCAGTTTCTCCCTCAGTCAGTCTCGCCCTCTTATCCTTCTCTATCAGAGGGCAGAAAGAATGAAAACCACAATCACAGAAAACTAACCAGTCTAATCACATGGACCATAGCCTTGTCTAACTCAATGAAACTATAAGCCCTGCCGTGTAGGGCCACCCAAGATGGATGCGTCAGGGTGGAGAGTTCTGACAAAATGTGGTCCACTGGAGAAGGGAATGGCAAACCACTTCAGTATTCTTGCCTTGAGAACCCCATGAACACTATGAAAAGGCAAAAAGATAGGACACTGAAAGACGAACTCCCCAGGTCAGCGGGTACCCAATATGCTACTGGAGATTGGTGGAAAAATAACCAGAAAGAATGAAGAGACAGAGCCAAAGCAAAAACAATACCCAGCTGTGGATGTAACTGGTGATGGAAGCCAAGGTCCGATGCTGTAAAGAGCAATATTGCATGGGAACCTGGAATGTTAGGTCCATGAATCAAGGCAAATTGGAAGTGGTCAAACAAGGGATGAGATGACCATTATATCTACTACTGTAGGCAAGAGTCCCTTAGAAGAAATGAAGTAGCCACAATAGTAAACAAAAGAGTCCAAAATGCAGTACTTGGATGCAATCTGAAATAACGACAGAATGATCTCTGTTCATCTCCAAGGCTAACCATTCAATATCATGGTAATCCAAGTCTATGCCCCGACCAGTAATGCTGAAGAAGCTGAAGTTGAACGGTTCTATGAAGACCTACAAGACCTTCTAGAACTAACACACAAAAAAGATGTCCTTTTCATTATAGGGGACTGGAATGCAAAAGTAGGAAGTCAAGAAACACCTGAAATAATAGGCAAATTTTGCCTTGGAGTACGAAATAAAGCAAGGAAAAGGCTAATAGCATTTTGCCAAGAGAACACACTGGTCATAGCAAACACCCTCTTCCAACAACACAAGAGAAGACTCTACACATGGATATCACCAGATGATCAACACTGAAATCAGATTGATTATATTCTTTGCAGCCGAAGTTGAAGAAGCTATATACAGTCAGCAGAAACAAGACCAGGAGCTGACTGTGGCTAAGATCATGAACTTCTTATTGCCAAATTCAGACTTAAATTGAAGAAAGTAGGGAAAACCACTAGACCATTCAGGTATGACCTAAATCACAATAAATTAGCCTCCAACTAAATGGGAATAAACTACACAATTGCTAACACTGTATGTTGCAAAAAATCAGGTGTGTATATGAGGGGAGAAAAAATTGAAATAAAGATTAAAAGATCAGGAAGAGATTAACAGAGCTAGAGAAGAAAGTTATTGAAAGAAAATAGCTATATTTCCAGCCATACAATCTAAGTTTTCTGTTTTGTTCTTTTCTCCCATCTTGTAGAGGAGAAGTAGAAGTGGGAAGAAGATGAAGAAGGGTGGGGGTAAGGAGAGAGGAGTGGGAAGGGAACCAAGGGCAGGAAACTGAAAAAGAGAGAGAGGTGTCAGACAGTATGTGATGAATGGGGCTAGTGCCAAGCCTAGGAAGTCAGGGGAAGAGTTTCCAGGAGGCAAGATCAGAACTCCTTGAGAGCCCAGAGAGGGCAAAATAAAAACAATGGTGACTTTATCACTGCTCCAGAGTAGATTCTTTAAAGACAAAGCTTTTTATAAAGTGGTGGGACTGAATTCTGTCCTAAGGTGTAAGGCATCCTCGAGTTGGCACCAACACATTGAACCTAGTGAACGTGTGCTGTTTCTAAAGGAAGATGTCGACTTTAAAATAGAGTGCAAAGGTAGGACTGAAGAGTATGATGTCTTCATAAATCTACATCTTCCACTCTGGATTTCAGCTTTTCTCCTTGTCTTTAACAGTGCCAGGTGACTGTTTCCACTGCACCTCATTTACTGTTCTTTCCTTCTCATGAGAAAAACAAAAAAACAACAAAAAAAATATCTGCCACCCTTTCAGTCTCTTGGCTGCAGTCAAATCAGTATTGAGCAAGTTGTATCAAAGAAAATGGTAATACAATCATTATCCCCAGTCAACATCAGCAAAGAGAAGGACAATCCTAATTCATTCCAAACTCAGTTTAGCCCTGTGTCCTTGGCGCTTAACTCCACACAAGCACAGTCATGACCCAGAGATGGGATGGCCCATGCTAACACCTGGATCTCATCTGACCAATGTCCCAAATCAGGATGAGCTACAGTCTTGATGCTGATCATTTATTAGAAAACTAACCATTACAGATCCCTTTGCACCCCTGCACTAATCTTACCATGGGCTCCTGCTCTCAAAACAGGGCTCCTTTAGCACTGAAGAAGAATCTGCTTTGAGGAAAAGCTAGAGTTCTTACCTGTTTTCTTCTCAGCTCAGGTGGAATGGTTCTGTAACAAATTTCTCTTTCTCTCACTAGATGGTTAGACTTCTATTTCACCAGCTCAATATCCTGGGTCTTGCCTGCTTTCCTTTAGCAAACAGAGAGAAGGAAAGGAACCTGTCTAACAGATTTACAGTAATGTGAAACTGAAAGCACTGAGAGCAAAGCAATGACTCAACAGCCATATAAGGAATTTCTGACAGCTATTCTAAAAAAAAAAAAAAAAAAAAAGATGGGTTTGACACAATTTCTCTAGAACCTTCACGTTAATAGCTTTTGAAAGACATCTTAGAGACCATTTAGTGTTGAAAAAGGTGACTATTAGATTCTTAAATATAATGGAATGTATCTCAGGATTGGGTGTCACTTTGGGAAACCTAGAATAGGAAGCATATTAATTTTTAGGTTTAATTTCCTTAAATAATGGACAGACACATAGTGGACGTGGCTCCTCTTTTATGCATGCTGTAAGTGAAGAAAATGACTCATCTTACAGATTCATGAATGTGAAGCCCCTGGAATTTAATACCCAGGGCACACACAGCATGTGTTCCATGCTCAGTGCTGATCACTCTACATAGGTTAAATAACTGATATTTTATAACAGACATTTCTCCACCATTTTATAGAAACTGAGGCACAGAAAGATTAAATGTCTTATCCCAAATCACAACACTATAAGTAACTTGAACCAAATCACTCTTCATTCCAAACCCTCTTGTTAAGCCACTTCACTATACTGTCTTTTCATGTTTGCTCAGTGAATAGTAGTAGAAGTAACAGCTTTATTGCTTAATTTCTTTCTAAGAAGCACATATGTTACAATTGTCCAATTCATTTCTGAGTAAAACCATGCAAAATGAGTGGTGTGCTATCTCCATGAAAACAAGGAGGCTTCAGGAAGGGTAAGATAATATGCCGGGTCAAGTTCACTAAGCATGTCGTAGAGGTGAGATGTGAATCTGAAACTCTTTTTACCCTTAAACTATGCTTCCTGTGAACAAAGCTAGTGGAGGTGATGGAATTTCAGTTGAGCTATTTCAAATCCTGAAAGATGATGCTGTTAAAGTGCTGCACTCAATATGCCAACAAATTTGGAAACTCAGCAGTGGTCACAGGACTGGAAAAGGTCAGTTTTCATTCCAATCCCAAAGAAAGGCAATATCAAAGAATGCTTTAACTACCACACAATTGCACTCATCTCATATGCTAGTAAAGTAATGCTCAAAATTCTCCAAGCCAGGCTTCAGCAATACGTGAACTGTGAACTTCCATATGTTCAAGCTGGTTTTAGAGAAAGCAAAGGAACCACAGATCAAATTGCCAACATTCGTTGGATCATTGAAAAAGCAAGAGAGTTCCAGAAAAACATCTATTTCTGCTTTATTGACTATACCAAAGCCTTTGACTGTGTGGATCACAATAAACAGTGGAAAACTCTGAAAGAGATGGGAATACCAGACCCCTGACCTGCCTCTTGAGAAACCTGTACGCAGGTCAGGAGGCAACAGTTAGAACTGGATATGGAACAACAGACTGGTTCCAAATAGGAAAAGGAGTATGTCAAGGCTGTATATTGTCACCCTGCTTATTTAACTTATATGCAGAGTACATCATGAGAAACGCTGGGCTGGAAGAAGCACAAGCTGGAATCAAGATTGCTGGGAGAAATATCAATAACCTCAGATATGCAGATGACACCACCCTTATGGCAGAAAGTGAAGAGGAACTAAAAAGCCTCTTGATGACAGTGAACAAAGAATTGACACTTTTGAACTGGTGTTGGAACATCAGTATTGCAAGGAGATCCAACAGTCCCTAGAGATCAGCCAGTGTCTGGAAGGAAAGTCAACAAATGGAAGAATTAAGATTACTCGACTTTTCTTTTTTCTTCTTTGTTATTATCTTTTAAAGTGTCTCTGCATAAGTAGCACTGCAACTTGCTTTGAAAAATATGACTTCTCTGGGTCTTTGAACTGCTGGAACACACCCAGGTTCTTCCTGCCTTAGCAGTCTAACAGTTTTCTGCATCTGAACCTTTCTTACCCCAGATCTTGGAACAGTTGGTTCCTTCTTGTTCTTAATAGTATCTTCTCCCTGAGGCCTTCCCTTGAACATTAATCTCCATCCAATCACCTGCTTTTTTTTTTTTAACTTTTGCCTGTGACTACCTGAAATTCAAGTTCATAAAAACAGGGACCTCTTGTGTTTACAGATGTATCTCCAGCAAATAGATCAGTGTTTGGCAGAGAGTATAAACTCAATGGATATTATGTGTGACTCAATATAAAATGACTCCAAATATGAGAGTAACCCTACAGTTTGCCAATTTGAAGTATATAAGAAATAGTAAAATGCCTATGTAAAGTGTTTATTTTATTTGCTACTTTTGTTACATTTTTAAAATGATATGTTTTGTGTACATATAATACTGGTATATTTTTTTCTCTTACTGAATTTTTATAATAAAATAATTTTTAATTGAAATATAGTTGACATACAATATTACATTAGTGTCAGGTATACTACATGATGACATAGTTTGACATGTGCATACATTATGAGATGAGCACCACAATAAATCTGTAACCATCTGTCCCCATACAATGTTGTTAAAATATCAGGACCATATAGTTTATGCTGTACATTGCATTCCTGTGGTTTATGCCTTATATAACTGGAGGTTTGTAACTCAAGCCCCTTCACCCCTTTGCCTGCCATGGCTCTGTATTTGCAAAAGTGCACTGAAACACTGTGGTGCTGTGGCCTTACTCACTATACTAACTGTGACATTCCAAGTAGTCATGTTATAAATTTAAAAGTCTCTGACTCTCCTCTACTTTTTCTTATGAGTAAGAGTTTTCTTATGTCAATTAAGGACAGCTTGAAACTATTTTATTGAACATATATCAGTCAAAAGTGAAAGCAAGAATAAACTTAGTTTCTCAGTATTCTTGCCTGGAAAATCCCATGGAAGGGCCTAGGCTTCCATGGGGTTTTCGGACACAAATTCACTGGTTATTAGAAGGAAATGAAACCAGTTCTTGCCTCCCAGGGACGGGGAGCCTGGTGGGCTGATTAGTATAGTGGGTTGTATGCAGTTTTGTTCATTTTTTATGTCAGGCTGCTTGAAATATTTTCTAGGGACATTTTTTTTTCTAAATGCTAGCTGTGAGGAAGCTTTAAACCCTCACTTTCCCATGTACTTGGAGTTGCAGTTACTAGAATACTTATATTCTAAAAGATAGTCACAGATCAAGTTAATTTGCATGTTACTATTATTACATTAAAACTTTTCATAAAAAACTTTGTATATGTATAAATGCTTAGTGGTTTCAAATGTTTTCCAGGATTTTAGTTCCCATAAAACAGCCTCTGAATTTCAGGCGTGGAATGTTTTTATATTAGGCTGCTTTTCATGTGAAAAACTCCATGCAGCCTGTTCTAGGGTACCCAGCACCAGAGACACAGTCATTCAGCTAGAGTCACTAAGTGTCATATACAAAGGAGTCAAGGTCAGCATGTGAGAAAAAAATCTGCAGTATGTGTGTATGTATAGGAAGCAGGCTCTGGGAGTTGGTGATAGACAGGGAAGCCTGGTGTGCTGTAGTCCATGGGGTAGAAAAGAGCTGGACACGACTGAGTGCCTGAACTGACTGAACTGATAGGAAGCATATGTACTTGTGTGCACCTGCTGGGTGTCTGCATGGTTGCAAAGAGTTGGATTAATGACTGAGATTGCAACTGAACTGAGGGAAGAAAATTAGTCTCAAGATCTCAGATTGGGACATTTGAAACTTTTTCCCATGAGCAATTTATTTTGAGAGGCTTTCCAGCTGGCACTAGAGGTAAAGAACTCTGCCTGGCAATGCATGAGACAAAAGAGACTGGGGTTTGATCCCTCTTTGGGTAAGGAAGGTCCCCTGCAGGAGGGCACGGCAACCCACTCCAGTATTCTTGCTTGAAGAAGCCCAATGGACAGAGGAGACTGGTGGGCTACAGTCCAAGGGGTCAAAAAGAGTCAGACATGACTGAGTGAACGAACACACACAGACAATTTATTTTGATATCAGAGCTGATAGGAAATGGATTGAATTCTAGTATTTTTTAAAAAGAGCCTGACAGTTCTTATTATTTTTCAGGTAATCTATTCTGTCCTTTCTGTCCATCCTAGTAAACTCAGTATCACACTTTAAATGGCTATCATTTATATTTTCTTTTAAAAATGTAGTGAAGTCTTTTCAGGTCCATGTTTGGCTCCTCTTACCAACAAATTCTTAGTGACACTTAGGACCACTTTGTGAAATTCCTCCATAATTGGGATTGCATTGGATATAACAGGAAAATACGGATTTATAGGCACTATTTTTAGTTAATTGCATTCATATTCAAGATGGATTGCTGCTTTCTTTAAAGCCTTTTTAAGTCTTTTAGTATTATTGTGTACTTTTCTATATTTCTGTTCAAATTCAAATTATGAATATTGATGCCTTATTATTTTTCCTTTTTATTTGTAATTTAAAACAAGTAATATAAATTTTACACTATTTTAAGTGTACAAATTAAGAGATGCTTGCTCCTTGGAAAAAAAGCTATGACAAACCTAGACAGTGTATTAAAAAGCAGAGACATCACTTTGCCAACAAAGGTCCGTATAGTCAAAGATATGGTTTTTCCAGTAGTCATGTACCAATGTGACAGTTGAACCATAAAGAAGGCTGAGCACTGAAGAATTGATGCTTTTCAATTGTGGTTCTGGAGAAGACTCTTGAGAGTCCCTTGGACAGCAAGGAGATCAAACCAGTCAATCCTAAAGGAAATCAACCCTGAATATTCATTGGAAAGATTGATGCTGAAGCTGAAGCGTGAATATTTCGACCACCTGATGAGAAGAGCTGACTCATTGAAAAAGAGCCTGATGCTGCTGGGAAAGACTGAAGGGAGAAGAGGGCAGCAGAGGATCAGATGCTTAGATAGCACCACAGAATCAATGGACATGAATTTGAGCAAGCTCCAGGAGATAGTGAAGGACAGAGGTGCCTGGTGTGCTGCAGTCCATGGGTTCACAAAGAGCTGGACACGACTTAGTGACTGAACAACAACAAATGCTGTCCTCCTAGAATGAATTTGGAAGTGATCCCTCCTTTTCAGTTTTTGAGAGACTTTGGTGAAGGAAGTTGCTGTTAATAGTTCTTTATGTCTTTATTTTCCCACCAATAGTGCACAAGGGTTGCCTTTTCTTCATATCATTGTCAATATTTGCTATTTGTTGTCTTTTTAATAACAGCCGTTCTGACAGGTAAATATCTCATTCTCATTTTGATGCATTTCCCTCACGATTGGTGATGTTGAACACCTTTTCATCTGTCTGTTGGGCATCTGTATGTCTTTTATGGAAAAATATCTACTCAGATCCTCTACTCATTTTTAAATCACTATACTTAGTTCTCTTGAGTTCAATACTTGAAGCTGTGAGTTTAGTTTTGGGATGTAAAATTTTATTCTCTGCTATTGTTGCATACCTTTCAGCTCTTAATATTGTATGATTCTATTATACAAGTCAGGTAATGGAAAAACAGCCAGGGGTTATAGTTTTCTGGCTGCTTTACAGCTAAGTCTAGACACATGATTAAGTTTGAACATAGAATATGGGCAGAAGCACATGTGGAAAGGAGCCATAGAATGCTCAGCCTATACTCTACCAGTCTGTGTTTCCCTTCTTATTGTCTGGATCACAGACTTGGCAGTAGTCAAGTTCTGACCTTTCAGGTAAGCAAAATGTCTTAGTGAGTACAGAATATCAAACAGGAAGGAAACAATCCCTGAATGACCTTGTGGGAAATCCTTTCACATAAGCTTGAGTGTTAAAACTGTATCAGTCATGCCTTCCAGCCCATAGCAACAGCCTCCTAGCTGACCTCTATCTCCAGTGTTCACTTTATTCTCTCCTCCTCCCATCAGAGAGATGTTTGTCAAGCACAGCTCTGGGCAAGCCTAGACTCTCCCTATCTGTGAAATAAAGCCCTGATTCTCCAGGCAAGAACACTAATTTCCTTCTCCAATGCATGAAAGCCCTGAAATCAGTCAAAGTGCCCAGGTCCCAAGGCTCCTCTGTCAGTGGGATTTTCAAACTCTCCTGAAATGAACCCATCATTCAAACTCTCCATGAACCTCTACCCTGACTTCAGCGGATTCTGGCTGACCCCTAGAGGTCACTCCCCCACCTCTGTATATTTGCTTATTCCCCTTCTACTCCCTCAGATTATGATGTAAAGGTCAGTGTCACTTGCTTAGTCGTGTCTGATTCTGTGACCCCATGGACTGTAGCCATCAGGCTTCTCTGTCCATGGGATTGTCCCTGCAAGAATACTAGAGTGGATTACCATTTTTCTCCTCCAGGGGATTTTATTCACCCAAGGATCAACTGAACCCTTGTTTCCTGCAGCGCCAACTTTGGCAATGGATTCTTTACAACTGAACCACCTGGAAAACACCTCCCACTTCTGTATGTTTGCTTATTTCCCTCTTACTCCCTTGAATTAAAGGTCCCAGTAAAATGATTCTCCAGGCAAGAACACTGCAGAAAACTTACTCCCGTAGCATGTTTTGATTCTTTACCTAAGCTGAACTAGTAAAAGGTATCCCCCTTTCAACTTTAACTTTAAGCTGAGCTACCAAAAAAAAGAGTATATTTTAACACTTCAAATTGGGAAGGACAGGATATAAACTCAAATTAAGAGGCAGATTTTTCATGAAAAATGTGATTGGTTGCATCTCATCACATGTCAAAAGAAACAGGTATATTTAATTTTTTAAGTTAGAAATTTGTTTCCTGTTTTTTTTCCATGTAAAATCTTTCTTGATTCATCTGTCATTTTAAGAATCTTTTTTGACAGTATTACAAAAAGTGAATCTCTAACATCTTAATAGTTTTTTTTTTTTTTACAGTATTGTCAGAGTCAACTTTACACAAAGATACTGCTGAAAATGAAATTAACATTTTTAATGTCTTGTCATCCACTCAGAATATTCTGAGCAAAGTGGCTGATGAACCAAAGTGCACAAAGTTCCCAAGACACAGTTCCTATCTGTATCCATCCAGAGGCCAACAGATGTTGGGTAATGGATCATGTAATTTTACTTTACTAATTCAGTACAGAGGAGTGCCTTACATTCTTATATTTTTAGCTTCTCCAGAATTATTACACTAATATTCAATGATTATTAAAGTACCCTAATAGAAGAAAAACTGAAAGCTGAGGAAAATGTTTGATGATTTGACAGATTTGAAAAATTTATTGGTCATGGTTGCTTTGCACACTTAAATAAATATTCACTTTTGATTTTTTTCTTATTTTTAAAATTATAAAATTTAGTTGAATTACAATGTGTTAATTTCTGCTGTACAGCAACTGATTGAGTTTGAATTTTTATTTATGCATCATTGAAAATGAATTCCCCAAATATATAAACTCTGGTTCCCCCAAATCTGCATTCATTCCAGTGAAAAAAATGAGCCTCCAAATGATAGTGATTATTTTGAACTATAAAATCATATGTTTTATAAACATACACATTCAGACCTTTTAGTGGGGCAACTTTGGACAAGAGAGCTCCTCTGACATGGGCTCCAGGAGGGCCTGAATGACTGTCTAAAGTTACCCCACCTTAGGCAGAGGACTGGAAGCAGTGTGAGAACATGTGAATGCTGCATAACACTGTCTTAGAATAAAGGGGTAACCATGCTCTTTGCTCTCTGTATCTTGAGGTCATGAAATGTCCAACTCATTGAGATGAAAAAATACAAAGAAGAGCCTCCCTCAGACGTGGGACTCTTGTCAGACCTGGGAAATCCTCAGACACCTGCACTATTTTTTTCTCTATTCCTGTCAAACTCTAAACAAGAAATGTCTTCTTCCAGTTAAATAAATTAAATCTTGATACATATCTTTCTCTAAACATGATGCAGGTCTTTCCCTTCTTTGTGGACAGATAAAAATATATAGATTTATAGAGGTTACATTCATTCTGTAATGTTATGGAGTTTAGCTTATAAAGGTGTGTGGTGAATAGGGAACAGAGCATGTTTCCTGAGAAAGTATTTAATATGTAAAGTTTTGATTGCCTGTCTTTGCTGAAATGGAAACAACTTATTTCCCTTTGGGGCCCTTAATTTCTTACTAGTTTTAACTCCTTTAGCCCTGGGGCCACCTGGATTACCAGCTGTGACTTAATGTCATGTACTTCTGTTCCCTCACAGGTTTCCATCTGGGATCCACAGTGTGATCTGAATCCAAGGTCATCTAAATGTTATGTACTCCATTCCTACAAATAGTGTTTCTTATGGACACAGAGGATTTGGACAATGAGGATCATGGAAAAAATTTTATTTGCCCAGGGCTTTTAATTTGCCTTCCTAATTCAACTTTTGTGACATATTCCTGCAAATTGTAAACCCAAATGGTGGATGTGCATGTCCTCAGTCACTCAGTTGTGTCCTGACTCTTTGCGACCCCATGGGCAGTAGCCCACCAGGTTCCTCTTTGTCCATGGGACTTCCCAGGCAAGAATACTGGAGTGGGCTGCAACTGTCTTCTCCAGGGGAAACTTCCCAACCCAGGGGTTGAACCCTCATCTCTTGCATCTCCTGCATTGGTGGGAGGATTCTTTACCACTAGCACCAACTGGGAAGCCAACATTTTCCATCCAATGTTAATGTTGAGTAATAATGTTTTCTTGATCAGTAGAAACATCTGTATTTTAAGGCAAGATTTTCATCTGATTTTTAACACTGGGAAGAATAACACAATTTAATAAATGCTTTACTGAATTGTGGAATGCAGGGCTCTGTATTAAGTCTTACAGACACTGCAGTGAAGAAAGGACCAGAGGCTAGTTTGGGAGATGACAGTACAGAGTGTGATCAGTGTAGGATGCCATGGATGCAGCCCTGCTGCACACACAGAGAAATTTTCACTGTGAAACAACCTCTAAACTGTAACATGTGAGGCCAGTAGGAGCCACCAGTTAGAATGTGTGGAGTTATGAAGTTGGATACAGAAGCCTTGAAAACAGGCTTTCAATATATGTAAACTGTAAAGGAATATATTTAAACTGTATCTAGTAAGGCTTTAGCTGCTCCAGAAACATTCATAAAGATTTTGGTGCAAATTTTGGGCTTTGAAGATTGATTCTTTACTGTCTCCTCAAAAGCCCAAGTTGAAGCAATGAAAAACACAGTAAATGTGATAATTTTTGATACACTGACTTTATATAGTAGATGAAATCAGTCATTTTTATGTTAGACTGAGTCTGAATCTACACTGAGTATAGTACCATAACAATAGCCTTCCTTTATTGAAAAAAAAGAGAAATAATTTAAAAGTTCTGAATTAAAATTATCTTTAATTTTAGAAGTTTTAAAGTATTCAAACTCTCATTATTTAAAGTTTTCAATATAAAGTATAAAACTAAGATGGACTCTTAGTGTTTAAATAGACTGTACTTTAACTTAAACTTACTTATTTTTATCTAGCTGCATTGTTCAAGGCACCAAATCACATCAAATTATTCATGACAATGGAAATAAAATTGCTCGTTAACTTCAGGACCCATAGTGTGATTTGAGTAATGTCTAATTCTGTTTGTTCAGCCTCAGGGTCTTTCATGTCTTGCCTAAATTTCCTTGACTTCCATTCCCAGAGAGGTAGCCAATCCTTCAGTCAAATGTAAGGACTTTATAATACCTTCATATGATGGTGCTTTTAAGAATTCTGACTTGGCTTGTGTTGGTCCTCCTACTTGCATGATCCTTTTGTTTCCACGAGCCCATATTCTACCACCTCTTTCATGCTCAACTTTTTTCTTTTTTTGCCTACTACTGTCATTTCATAATAAAATATATTCTTGTTACATCTTTTTATGTTAACTGGATTTACTCCTTTTTCTTTTTCATTATAGCTTTGGTTTCCTTCTGGCAGAGATATTAAACTTGTTTGCAGTTGTACGTTTACTTACTGGTCTGCCCATCCACAAAGTCATCTTCTTGGGTGCAGGGACTGTCATAAGGAACTTTTCTTAAACACAACTAAATATACTGCCTGGCATTTAGTACATACCCAATGAATAGTTCTTGAGTTTAACTGAAGAGCTCTGTGTTTCTAATATTGCCATGATGGATTAAATTTGCTAAAGATATAATTCTTTGCTTATTATTTCACACCTACTATCTTCTAGTCTTTATATTAATGAATTAAACAGTGAGTGAATGAATGAAAGAACTGACTTCTAGTCCTTTAATATAATTTCTAGAATGACTATAAGAATGACTCTTAGATCCTTGCATGGGCTGTGCTTCTGAGTAACAACTTTGTCTATAGTAGTATGGGCACCATCAACAACCAGGTGAATGAACTAACCCTGTGTTATTCAGTTAAGATATGGCAACTGAGACTATTTCTTCTTTTCTGTGCCTCAGTGGTCATAGTTGAAAGGGGCCTGGGGCAAAAGTTAATGTTTATAAGTTTTTTTCTGAGATCTGGACAGTGGGATGCAGAATACTTTGGCTTCCTTATAAGTCCCCAGCTATATGACTCAACTAACAGAGCTAATTAGAACAAAATGTTCCTTGAAACCTGATGAAATAAAGGATTCCACTGAGTTTTAAAATGTCTTTCCAAATTTTGTTTGGCCTATCTTGTTTTTGCCTTGGAGATAAAGATAGAGGAGTACTTGGAAGATGCCTTGAAGTTGAGTCAAGGTACCAGAGCATGGCCTGGATGGTGGAGGTTTCAGCAGTGGATAGGATAAACTAAGTACCATCATTCTGAACTTGACTTCAACTTCTGAGCCTGAAATGAGATTCATACTAATAGTCAGTTCAGTTCAGTTCAGTCGCTCAGTCGTGTCTGACTCTCCTTGACCCCATGAATCACAGCACGCCAGGCCTCCCTGTCCATCACCAACTCCCGGAGTTCACTCAGACTCACATCCGTCGAGTCAGTGATGCCATCCAGCCATCTCATCCTCTGTCGTCCCCTTCTCCTCCTGCCCCCAGTCCCTCCCAGCATCAGAGTCTTTTCCAATGAGTCAACTCTTCTCATGAGGTGGCCAAAGTACTGGAGTTTCAGCTTTAGCATCATTCCTTCCAAAGAACACCCAGGGCTGATCTCCTTCAGAATGGACTGGTTGGATCTCATTGCAGGCCAAGGGACTCTCAAGAGTCTTCTCCAACACCACAGTTCAATAGCATCAATTCTTCGGCGCTCAGCCTTCTTCACAGTCCAACTCTCACATCCATACATGACCATTGGAAAAACCATAGCCTTAACTAGATGGACCTTTGTTGGCAAAGTAATATAGTGATTGTTAAGTGGCAATTGGTGATTGATATTCAATTCTTACCCTGGATAAGCTCACTGAAGAAATAGTCAAGGTTCCCCAGAAAAACTATATATAATTATAGAAATTACAGGAATTGTTTCTTCCAATTATGGAGGCCAAGTAGTACCATGCTCTGTAAGCTAGAGATAAAGAAAGTCAGTGGTATAATTCAGTTTGAGTCTGAAGGCCTGAAACAAGGGAAACTGATGGTATATAACACTCAGTCCAAGGCTGAGGGTCTAGGAGCCAGAGGGAGGCTGATATAAATGCCAATTCCTACCTCCTCCTGATGTTGAAGGATGTAGGAGGATGAAGGAACTTTGTTTTCCGTTTGTCTTTTTGTTTTATTTGATTTGTTAAGGGATTGGATGAGGCCCACTGATATTGCTGAGACTGGACCTTCTTCACTTAGTCCATTGAATCAAATGTTAATCTTTTCCAGAATCCTCCTCACAGACCTACACAGAAAAAATGTTTGCCAGTTCTCTAGGCATCCTTTAGCTCTTTGATTGTAAAATGAACAATCCCCAAATTTGAGAACCAGTGTTGGCACAAATAATTTTATACCAATTGATACCATGAAAATAATTTTCCAGCTTATAGTAAGTGCTATAACTTCCCAAGGCTCACATATGTATGTTCCTTATTCTGTGCTTTTCCTGTTCTTTACTTCCAAAAAGAGTTCATCAGAGCAGTGGTTAATAAACATAGAGTCTCAAGAAATAAAATTATGTCATTTAAAAAATATATTTCATAAAGCATATTTTACTAGTTCCTCAACAGTTGCATCTTTCAGAGAAAGGATATTTATACCTAAATGTTTTCCCCCAAATGATGTATCCTTCCAGAAGACTATCACATATTTTATTTTACCTTCCTCAGGACTTAACTATTCATTCTGCAGCCTCACACATTACAGTACCCATTTTGCTATTATAATTTTAATACATTTGTTGTATTTGGCACAATGGATAACTGATGGCACCAAGAAAGAATATCCATTTTTGTTTACTCATTCATTTATTCCTTCCATCCACAAATGTTTGTTAAACACATAATAAGGACCACAAAATCAGTCTGTAAGGCATTGTCAAATACAATATAATCTGATATAGATAAGGGGTGAGTTCTAAATTATATTTAGGTTAACCTCATTCTTTAGTGTTTTCTGTTAAGAGACTTTCCAATGTATTTATGGCATATGTACACACACACACACACACACACACACCCATGCTTTATTCCAGGGCCCACTTTTCAATTTTGCCATGGAGACAATAGGATCACAAGGAGTTATGACAATACTTTCATTAATCAGTCATTCAATAAGTATTTAGTAAACATTTAATTCACCTAACTTACGGAGAAGGCATTACTTTATTACTTTATTCCAGGGCCCACTTTTCAATTTTGCCAGGTTGCAGTCAATAGGGTGGCTAAAGTCAGTAATGACCATACTTTCATTACTTTCAGTTTTCACTTTCATGCATTTAGTAAACATTTAATCCCAGGGATGGGGAGCCTGGTAACTCTATACCAGTTGCTACTGAAGTGAAACCAGCAGCAGCAACTGCATACCAGTGCTACGAAAACCAACCACAAGCTTCTTCACTTGAGCTGCATGCCTCTTCTTTCTCTCCTGAAGTACATCCTTGACTCTTGGCCTGTGCAAAAATAATTATCCTTGTCTTTGCTGGATTAACCTAAATTTGATTTACCATAAGGTAACACTGGTTTGGATTAAAGGATGGGGTTGCAAAGAGTCGGACACGACTGAGCGACTGAACAGAACTGAACTGAACTGAAAGGCATAGGAGCTGCAATGATGCAAAGCTCCCTGGAAATGAAAGTGCTCAACCTCTTCAACTAAAGACTGTCCCTTCAGTGATCACTGATTTTCCATGTCTGCAGGTAAAAGTCCCCAAATCCAACATGTCCACCATGTATTGGACAGTTCTTTCTAAAATGGAAGTGCCTTGTCCTTGACCAACTAACAAGTGACAAAAATCTTATTCCATTTTGATAACATGCCAGAAAACCAGCTGAATAGTAATTTCCAGGTGCATTCAAAATTTTTATTCATATTCTTTACTTATGCAATGACTAAGACCCTCAAAGGGGATGATTGTCACTGGGAACCAGAAGTCACCTTTGTCCCAAACATATCTCTGCACAGTATGTGTGGTGGATCTTTGATTATATTGTGGGATCATTAGTATATGGTTTCTCAGTAAGGCTTTAAAATTTGACTCCCCAATCTCTTTAGATATAAAGTCATATGGAGGTTGCCTGGAATGGCATCTAAATTCAAGTCCCACATTTATAAAGTTGGTGAATTGGAAAGCAATTTTTTCCTTCAGGGCCCACCCATTTTGGGGGAGTGCTTAATGCTGTCTACTGCTTTAGACTCTGCAGTTGCTAGAATGAAGTCCTTGTAATTCTACAAGCTGGACATATTCTCTTAACTCTAGGCTTTTGCAGCATAATGAACAGATTTCTTAAAAAGGCATTCTTGTTTCCCCATCTGATACTCCTTACTTGTTACTTCTGTTCCTCCTCATGGTCCCCTACTGCCTAACCTCCTGAGCCTCGATGAGGTGACCACCTCCGTGCTGCAATTTGCATGTTGTCATTCCTACAGCAGCACCTTTTATATAATTGTGAAATGGAAATTGTTGTAAACTTTTGTCTCCCCTGTCTCTTGATCTCAGGTATTTGGTCTCCATCATATTTCTTTATTTCCCAAAATAGAATCCACCACACAAAAAAACTGGTGTAAGTTGAATAAATAAAGAACTGCCATTCAATTTACCATGCCTCCACTCTATTCCCTGCTCTTCAGGATTCTCAAAACACAGGCCACAGTTTAGAAACTAGTGCAGATGGGACTCCCTGAGGCAGAAAGGACATGCTCACCCATCTGAACGTGCTGTGCTGTTCTCTCTGAGGGACGGAAACTCCATGTTCCCTGTGTTCTCAAATTTCCTCCAGGTTAACTGCCAGAACTTAACCCATTGCCTTTGGCTCACAGAGTAATTGTGGTGTTTAAAATAGTAAATAAATTACCAGAATCATGAAAATCCCTCATATTTCCACCATAGTTTTTTTTTTTTTTTAATCAGTTCAGGGTGTTCTGAAATAAAATCATACTTTTCCTATGAGACCAATATCTCAGTGCATTTGATACTCACAGGTTGATAACATGGAATCTGAACACTGGTTATTGAGCCATGAAACAGAAATTCTGTAATCAGTCTTCATCTTTTCTTTCCTTCTAAAAGCGGAAGGAAGAGCACAACTGTGCTTTTCTGAGGAAAGTGAGGTAACTCTTAGTCACCTTTTCGGTTCCTCTCACTGAAATGAGAAGTCAGAACTGAGCCAGTCCTGAAACCCATAGGTCTCACCAAAGAAATGTGCTCCATGTGACATGTTTGGATGGTCTGGAAATGGGATGAAAAGGCAGGCAAAAGGTTATGTCCCCATCAATCTCTCAAGTACAGGAACCAGCAAAGGGAATATGAAACAGCACAATAATGTTGACATGGAATAGAGCTGTCTATAGACTAGGAAGGGATCAAGAGTGAGGCAAAGGACAATGAAGCTGAGTAAAAGGAATATGTATCCACTTTACAAGTTCAAGTATAACTTGTCATCTATTGTCAAAGTTTATATACACCCCAAGAAAAGGCTTCAGGCCAAAGGCCTCTCACAAACTTGAAAGCTAATCAATAATTATTGACTGAATGAAGGAATAAGAGATCTATTTCAAGTACTTTTCCACAATTTTTTGGAAGCTAGGTTCACACCTCTCCTTGCATGTGGTATTTTATACACCAAATTAGCAGCTTGACCACTCCTAGAATTCTCTCCATATTTTCTCCACTTAGTCTACAGCTTGCCTCACTGATGCTGTCTTCTCCTCTGTCAACCTAGTTTCAAACTGCACTCAGACACAGTATTTCTTTCTTTTTTTTTTTTTTAATTTTATTTTATTTTTAAACTTTACAATATTGTATATAGTTTTGCCAAATATCGAAATGAAACAGGTATACCAGCGTTCCCCATCCTGAACCCTCCACCCTCCTCCCTCCCCTCCCCTCCCTCTGAGTCGTCCCAGTGCACCAGCCCCAAGCATCCAGTATCGTGTATCGAACCTGGACTGGCGACTCGTTTCATACATGATATTGTACATGTTTGAATGCTATTCTCCCAAATCTCCCCACCCTCTCCCTCTCCCACAGAGTCCATAAGACTGATCTATACATCGGTGTCTCTTTTGCTGTCTCGTACACAGGGTTATTGTTACCATCTTTCTAAATTCCATATATATGCGTTAGTATACTGTATTGGTGTTTTTCTTTCTGGCTTACTTCACTCTGTATAATAGGTTCCAGTTTCATCCATCTCATTGGAACTGATTCAAATGTATTCTTTTTAATGGCTGAGTAATACTCCATTGTGTATATGTACCACAGCTTTCTTATCCATTCATCTGCTGATGGGCATCTAGGTTGCTTCCATGTCCTGGCTATTATAAACAGTGCTGCGATGAACATTGGGGTACACGTGTCTCTTTCCCTTCTGGTTTCCTCAGTGTGTATGCCCAGCAGTGGGATTGCTGGATCATAAAATTAACAAGGAAACACAAACGTTAAATGATACAATAGACCAGTTAGACCTAATTGATATCTATAGGACATTTCATCCCAAAACAATGAATTTCACCTTTTTCTCAAGTGCACACGGAACCTTCTCCAGGATAGATCACATCCTGGGCCATAAATCTAGCCTTGGTAAATTCAAAAATATAGAAGTCATTCCAAGCATCTTTTCTGACCACAATGCAGTAAGATTAGATCTCAATTACAGGAGAAAAACTATTAAAAATTCCAACATATGGAGGCTGAACAACAAGCTGCTGAATAACCAACAAATCACAGAAGAAATCAAGAAAGAAATCAAATTTTGCATAGAAACGAATGAAAATGAAAACACAACAACTCAAAACCTGTGGGACACTTTAAAAGCAGTGCTAAGGGGAAAGTTCATAGCAATACAGGTATACCTCAAGAAACAAGAAAAAAGTCAAATAAATAACCTAACCCTACACCTAAGGTAACTAGAAAAGGAAGAAATGAAGAACCCAGGGTTAGTAGAAGGAAAGAAATCTTAAAAATTAGGGCAGAAAGACATGCAAAAGAAACAAAAGAGACCATAGCAAAAGTCAACAAAGCCAAAAGCTGGTTCTTTGAAAGGATAAATAAAATTGAGAAACCATTAGCCAGACTCATCAAGAAACAAAGGGAGAAAAAGCAAAGCAATAAAATTAGAAATGAAAATGGAGAGATCACAACAGACAACACAGAAATACAAAGGATCATAAGAGACTACTATCAACAATTATATGCCAATAAAATGGACAGCTTGGAAGAAATGGACAAATTCTTAGAAAAGTACAACTTTCCAAAACTCGACCAAGAAGAAATAGAAAATCTTAACAGACCCATCACAAGCACGGAAATTGAAACTGTAATCAAAAATCTTCCAGCAAACAAAAGCCCATGTCCAGACGGCTTCACAGCTGAATTCTACCAAAAGTCTACCAAAAATTTAGAGAAGAGCTAACACCTATCCTGCTCAAACTCTTCCAGAAAATTGCAGAGGAAGGTAAACTTCCAAATTCATTCTATGAGGCCACCATCACCCTAATACCAAAACCTGACAAAGATCCCACAAAAAAAGAAAACTACAGGCCAATATCACTGATGAACATAGATGCAAAAATCCTTAACAAAATTCTAGCAATCAGAATCCAACAACACATTAAAAAGATCATACACCAAGACCAAGTAGGCTTTATCCCAGGGATGCAAGGATTCTTCAATATCCGCAAATCAATCAATGTTATACACCACATTAACAAATTGAAAAACAAAAACCATATGATTATCTCAATAGATGTAGAGAAAGCCTTTGAAAAAATTCAACATCTATTTATGATAAGAACTCTCCAGAAAGCAGGAATAGAAGGAACATACCTCAACATAATAAAAGCTATATATGACAAACCCACAGCAAACATTATCCTCAATGGTGAAAAATTGAAAGCATTTCCTCTAAAGTCAGGAACAAGACAAGGGTGCCCACTTTCACCATTACTATTCAACATAGTTTTGGAAATTTTGGCCACAGCAATCAGAGCAGAAAAAGAAATAAAAGGAATCCAAATTGGAAAAGAAAAAGTAAAACTCTCACTGTTTGCAGATGACATGATCCTTTACATAGAAAACCCTAAAGACTCCACCAGAAAATTACTAGAACTAATCAATGATTATAGTAAAGTTGCAGGATACAAAATCAACACACAGAAATCTCTTGCATTCCTAAACAGAGTATTTCTTAAGGAAACACTTCACTGATTAAGCAGGGATTAGGGACAGGAAACTGTGGAAAATACAAAGAAAAATAGAGGCGACCAGAACACAAGAAAGAGCTTAAGGAAGCTCAGGAGAGCTGGTAAGAGTGTCCAGTGGACTACTGCAGCATCCTCAGGCTCAGATAAAATTCTGCAACGTATGTGTACCTTGAAAATAACAAGAAGGTTAGAGCATTTAAGCAATCTCTCTGCAGCATGGGGAGGTCCCTCTGTGTCAGGCAGAGTTTCATCCCCAGGTTGGAGCAGTGAGATTCTGCAGCAGGGACAGGAGCCTCTCTCTGAGGGGAGAAATAGGACCACAGGGTCCAGTCCAGGGACATGCACAGCTGGCAGGGTATCTGCTCCTGTTCACCTCTCCCAAGCTGTCACATACTGTGAATACTAGTCACCGTTATTTCTGCCAACTTTCATGTCAACTAACAAATTCATTTTTTTAGTTCAGAAAAGAATACTTCCTGTGCTAAATCATCAACTCTTAAAGTGATGTTTTCAGATTAGGGCGAGACACATGTTCATTAACAACTCCATGGGTTTAAATTAGAGATAGCTTGAAAACACACACAGCACACTGTTTATTCTGAAATCAAATTAGAATAATGAATAATATAACAATAATATAATAATTTTTCTTCCTGATTTCCAGGAAGATAAAACACTGGATGTTGCAACTATAGCAAACAAAATTGGTTTCTGTCCAAACCAAAGGAATCAATACAATTCTCATTCCAAGCTGCCTTTCCTATATGACCTACCTTAATATTAATGTAATAACTCCCCTTATATTATGGTTATATATTATTATATGGTTATTATATTATTAATATATTATTAATCATTAATATAATATAATAACTCCCTGTTGAACACTATTGTATGACAGGCTTTGTATACCATCATTGTTTATTAAATACATGTATAATAAAAGAGTGACCAATGGATTGTGATACTCAAGAAAATATTTCTTGAATAAATGATTTTCTTTTTCAAAAGAGAAATTACTTTTTGTTGTGTATATTTTTCTACTATTATAAAATAATTTTATATTGTCATTTAAAGAATCTACAAAGTTCAGAAACACAAAATAATCTCTAATGCCATCAGTTAGTGAAAAATAAGATTAATTTTGGGGTATACAATATATGTTTCCAGCATTTTCTATCCTGATTACTGATTTATAAATTTTTCATAAATAATTTTATACCTACCATAAATTAAATTATTCTTAACCAGAATTCCAAATTTATTATGATAAATATCTTTAGTTCATCTGGAAAGGGATTTGGAGTAGAATGCAAATTCAGTTGTTTCATATTTTTGGTGCATTAAAATTTTTATCAATAGAGAAAGTCCTCATCATGGCAATTTAGAAAAGAAAGAAGACTGTCTCATTTTAGGGTAAAAATAATTCAGTTCAGTTCAGTACAGTTACTCAGTCATGTCTGACTCTTTGCGACCCCATGAATCACAGCACACCAAGCCTCCCTGTCCATCTCCAACTCCTGGAGTTCACTCAAAATCACATCCATCGAGTCAGTGATGCCATCCAGCCATCTCGTCCTCTGTCGTCTCCGTCTCCTCCTGCCTCCAATCCCTCCCAGCATCAGAGTCTTTTCCAATGAGTCAACTCTTGGCATGAGGTGGCCAAAGTACTGGAGTTTCAGCTTTAGCATCATTCCTTCCAAAGAAATCCCAGGGCTGATCTCCTTCAGAATTGACTGGTTGGATCTCCTTGCAGTCCAAGGGACTCTCAAGAGTTCTCCAACACCACAGTTCAAAAGCATCAATTCTTCGGTGCTCAGCTTTCTTCACAGTCCTACTCACACATGACCACTGGAAAAAACCATAGCCTTGACTAGACGGACCTCTGTTGGCAAAGTAATGTCTCTGCTTTTCAACATGCTATCTAGGTTGGTCATAACTTTGCTTCCAAGGAGTAAGCGTCTTTTAATTTCATGGCTGCAGTCACCATCTGCAGTGATTTTGGAGCCCCAAAAAATAAAGTCTGAAACTGTTTCCATTGTTTCCCCATCTATTTCCCATGAAGTGATGGGACCAGATGCCAAGTACATGCATATAGGTAGACTGAAAGTGACTAGTAAGTAGCATGAAATGTTACACTTTTTCTGTAGCCGAACAGGTAAGATTCTTTTGCACTGTTTTAGCTGGTATGGGACATGTTTCCCTGGGCCAACAGTGTCCTGTTTTCCAGTGAGTATGGGGCAGCACCATTTGCTATGACATCCAGAACTTCCCATGCCTTCCTTTACAGAGTTCACCCTAATCTCACTGGACAATTTAGGTAGCTACCAGTTAATTTCTCTCATCTGAAAGAATAATATAAAAAATTTCTTATCTCCCTAAGTAGAAATAGCTTTAGCCAAGAATGAACCTAGGTTAAACTCCCAAAGTGTTAGGGAGCTGAAGCTTTAGTTTTCTGGGTGGTTATTTTTCAATAGGGGTGAAGCCTAGACACTTGGAGACTTTCTCTGAGTGTTAAAGCTGCCAGTAATTTTATTTTGACCCTAGACCTTTATTCACATTTAGAAGTTTAGAGAAAAGAAACTATCCATTAGTTTCTGAAGCAAAGAGAACCTCTGAAAAGGGGATAGGGAAATGAATTTTTTCCAGTTTTTAAGCACATTCTCATTATATATAATTCACAGGAAGATTAAACTGTTTCGGAATTAGTTCTTGGTGCCTGATATAAGCAACAGATTTTATTGGTCTGGAGAAGCAACAGGTGATTTCTCAGCATTAATCCTATTTCAGCCCTGTCCTACTTTCACATTCAATTTCACTTATATTAATAGGAAATGAAAGTTGCAGGAATACTTCTCAACCCTGGGTCATGTTTGCTGACATATCATTGTCAAGTCACATGGCTAAGCATGAACTTAATGTGGAGGGGACTACACAGGGCATAAGTACTAGGAGACTTCTTCTGGTGCCACCAGTATCAATACCAAAGCTACCTGAGTGGTTGTACTAAATTTACTTAGGAACTATGTCTAAGAATTCTAGTAGCTCTGTGTCTTAGTCTACATTTCCATTTATCAGTATTGTTCATTTAGGCCATTGTAATAGGTGTGTGCTACAATATCTTAGTGATGTTAACTGATTTATCTTATGATTTTGCTATTAGATCTTTTTCAAATGTTATGATCATTTGGATACCTTCTTTTTGAAGAGCTGAATTATCATTTTCAATTTTCTATTGAGTATCTATCTTTCTAAAAGTTATTTATATGTTTATATATGGTCATTCTTCATTTATTTATGTCTTCTCATATGCAGTTTACCTTTTTCTTTTATTAAGGGTGTCTTTTGATAAACAATATATCTTAATTTTTATATAGTCAAATTTGTTAATCTTTACAACTGTTTAACACATTTTATGCCCTAAAAATACATTTCCTATCCTCAAATACTTGAAACTATTCTTTCATACTATTTTCTAGAGGCTATTGTTTTCCCTTTTATATTGAACTCTACAATCTTTCTGGAATAACTTTTTGTGTATGGTATGACGTGGAAGTCATTTTCTCATTTCTCCTTGTGGATACTCATTAGCCTAGGATCATTCATTTAAAAATCATCATTTCTGCCAGTTTTAAATGATTACTGGCTGGTCCTCAAGCTCTCAGTTGAGGCATAAGTCTCAGATAATATTTTAAATGAGCATCCACCATAGCATTAGCATTACAATTTGTTCTGTCCACACTTGCTCTTCTTATTCCCACTGATTCTCATCTTTGCCATTTAGTAGTTTATTATTTAACTCTCTCTTCAGCTAAATAGGAGGTAATTTTTCAAGTGAAGATTAGTTTTATTCATATTTATATATATTACTATTTATTTGTATATATTGCTAGATGGAAATTTGGAGACATAGAATGGAATGAAGAGCAAAGAAAGGAATTCTACTGAATTCTGTTAAGTTCTTTTGAACATCTATTGAATATCCATAGAACACTGTACCCAGCATATGAAGGCTATGTTTTAAAGCACACAAGAATATTTAGGCTGGCATATTTCTTACCCTCTGACTCTTTTTCCTCATTAAGTATGGGGATAATAAGTACCCCATATATAAGTATTGTTATGAGCCTTAAACTATACATTAATAGAAAGAGCATTGTCTTCAAAGTCAGACAGATCTAGATGGCTTCAAATTCAGGTCCAAATTCACGTTTACTAGTCTGGGACTTCTGACAATTCACAGTCTCTGAGAGCCTCAGGTTTTATCATCTGTAAAATGGGGACAAATCTAGTACTTTGCTTATATTTCTACATTTACTCTTTCTAATACTAATACCAAATGCATGGAACAAATGTTGGTGCATAGTATGGATTTGATTACATTTAGGTGCCACTGTTTTTCAATCATCTGTTGTTATATCAAAAGTGTTTGTGCATCATCTATGTACTGAGAACTTTGCTAGGTACTTTCAAAGACAGAGAAGAAAAATTGCTCTTCCCAGGTGCCTACAATCAGATTTATATGCGGGACCTTGGTAGCATGAAAAGAGTAATGAAACCACTCAAAGAATTTAACTCAAACTCAGAAAATGGATTGAACATTGAGACAAGATTATATGAATCAACACAGAGCAGGATACAGAAACATCAGTTACTTGAAGCAGAAAAAGGATTACGTGAGAAATAAGTTATAGAACCCTTCTTCCCTCCCTCCCTTCCTCACTCTGCTCTTTTCTATTACTGGTAAAGCTCTAACAGGGGAACAAGATATTTCTCAAACTTATTTGGCCATGAAATATTTTTATCAAGGAACATTCCAGAGGCTCACTGTTCAGTAGAATGACCTTTGGGGAATCCTGGCTTAGACCTCCTGATGTAGAGCACAGAGGCCTTTAAACAGCTAGAAGACCGTGAAAAGAATAAGTCAAAATCCCATGGAAGTCCTCAATCAAAAGAGCTCAAGTGAAAGAAAGTGAAAGTGAAAGTCATTCAGTTGTGTCTGACTCTTTGGGACCCTATGGACTATACAGTCCATGGAATTCTCCAGGCCAGAATATTGGAGTGGGTAGCTTTTCCCTTCTCTAGGGGATCTTCCCAACCCAGGGATCAAACCCAGGTCTGCTGCATTGCAGGCAGATTCTTTACCAGCTGAGCCACAAGGGAAGCCCCAAAGAGCCCAAGGACTACAAACTCAAGCTGCCTAATTATTATATGCAATAGGTAATAATATGTAAAGAGTTTGGCCTAGGAAGCAATTGATAAATAAGAAACATTATTATTACTGTTGTTCACTTGGCAACAACAGAGGTATTAAGTGAGGTAGTTGATAGCATGGGTTCTGGAGAAAGACTTTTGGGGTTCAATCATACTTACTACCTTGTGGTTTTAGCACATTATTAAATCTCTCTAATATTGTGGTAAAAGTAAATAATATTGTGGTAAAAATATTGTGGTATAAGACTAAGAGGGGATAATGTATGTATAGATGTTGTCACTGGGTATGAATCAAGTGTGCAAAAAATGGAATATAACCTCATTTTTTATTATTTATTAGGCACTAAGTGCCAGTACTAGGATTAAGTATGGAGAAAAAAAAAAATGTATGACACAGTCATTCCCCTGGAGAACTTACAGTTCTCACTTACTAAACACAAGTAACCAGCTACATTGTGACTGAATCTAACTGGACCTAGAAAATCATTATAGTAGGTTTTCTCATCCTAATACTTTTCAAACTGTCTCCAAACAAGAAATAAACAGCATTATTTTAATTGATCCAATGGATCTTTCTCTGATTTTTCTTTTCAGCAGTCTCTAAGATGTTTTCTAATTATAAAATTTAAAGGTTCCAGTTGAGAAATCATGTCACGCTCTCTCACTAGCATAGCTCTTGCATTTCCTTTGTAGCCTTAGATTCTACTTTCAGTTTCAGTGCTGTCTATTTCTTTGCAGACATTGCCTGATAGTTTCACTTTCTTATCATTGGGTGAGGAAAATCTGAGAAGCCCCAGGAGATTGGAGGGATAAAATAAAGCCCAAATTGCCAGTGAGAGAGAAAAGTGAAAGCAAACTCAGAAGAAACACGAAGAGGACAAGCTCTTCTAACCTTCCAGTTGAGGCAGCTTTCTGCTCACCTCTACAGGATCTCTCCACCGGGTAAGACTGAGGCTGGGTGGGAAGAGATTTATGGGAGGCAGCACACTTTCTCTAAAGCAATCATACCAAGACAGGCTGCGCAGAGCCTGATCTGTCATGAGTTCAGATGAAAGTCTGATGTTGGGCAGCAGGGTGTCCTCTAAGTGCCCACTGCTGAGCTCTGTGTTGAATTAGGTTCCAGCAGAGGCAGAGTCTAAACTGAGAGCCAGGAATGCTTCAAGATTCTTTCTTGATACTTTATTAAAGTGTCTTTATTTTTTATAAAACCCACTAACTAAAGCTCAGAGTTCATTTCTGTCTTTATTGCAAACTTTCAAAGTGCTAGAACTTGGGGTCTACAAAAAAAGGCTACAGGTTATTGTAATTTGGGAGCTTACAAATCTTTGTGCAGCCACTTTTTCTGGTCAGTAACTGATTGATTCTCATTTTATGAAAGTGCTATGTCTCATGTTAAAACCAGACAATCTTCTTGCCAGCAGTCCTGGTGGGCCACTGTTATAAGAGGAAATGAGTACAGTACTATCATAGGAAAAAAAAAAATTTTTTTTAGCCACCCCTAGAGAAATGGGAAGCCAGACAGGTGGCAAGACTAGCATCATATAAGATTCCAGTCTTCAGCCAGAAGTCAGAAGTAATCAACTATAATAGAAGCAATCATGCTTTCTTATAGGATAAGAATAAAAACCAGCATCCCTTAGTCTGTCTTTGTTGATATCTCAAAAAGTTAATAAAAGTTTTATCATGATCACTTCCAGTTACAGGGATTGAGACATTGAAGTTAACAAGGTAAGTAGGGCATTACTAAAAGAAAACTTCAATTTCTCTTAATGCTATAAAATTATCAAATCATCAAGTCCTGGTTAAAGAGGTCATGACTAAAATCATCTAAATAAATACTTTATATAGAACAGAATTCAGAGAGGAAACATGATCATTTATAAGATCATGTTTCATAAGAGTAGCTTCATTACCTGAGGTAATTAAAAGCAATATGCCAGTTGATATATACGGAGATAATAAATGAATGGATCTTCAAAACCAAGGAGGTCAAAATTTGGTAACATAATTAAGTGAAATATAGAGTGTTAACAAAAATTTCAGAAACTATGACCTGATTAAAATGAAGAGGTGTTTTACTCAAGGTTTATTAGGACTGCAGCCTGGGAGACAAGTTCAAGAAACACTTAAAAACTTGTGTTCCTCTTGACTACAAAGTAGAAAAAGTTTATAAAGGTCAAAACTAAGACCAGTTATTTACAATTCTGTGTTAAGGATTATAATTAAGGCAAAAAGTAAGGCCCTGAATTGGTTACTGAATTGATTTTAAATTGGTTTAAATCGCTGAAATGGTTTTAAAGTTCCCCAAGGTGGGGGGAGGAAGGAATCCTGAACCATAAAGTTGCAAGTAGCAGATGTTGTCCCAAATACAGCTGATGCTGTCCTTAGGTGTGATACAGGTCAGAGAAAATTCAAGCTTTTCATGGTGCTAGGATATGTCTTAGACTAAATTCTTAATGGCACTCAACACTAGTTTTATATGTCTGAACTATGATTACTCCATTGTAATTTTAATCTGTCATGAAGAGTGAGATTCAGATTAGAGGTATCAGTCTTGGACCAAAACACATGAATTCAGATGCAGATCAATGGTTAAGAACCAGTGAGTCACTAGACAGGTGGACTATGGCAGCTCAGCAGTGCCTGTCCCTGAGAGGAGGAAGCCACTGGGGACTCTGAGTCTCAGTCTGATCCAGAGTTTGCCCAGGAACAGACTTGGGAGAAACCAGGTCCAAGACTGGGTTAGGATGGCATGTGTTTCACATTATATAAATGTTTGACATAATATTCCCCAGGAGCAGGCTGCCTGTTATATATGCTTGAGGTGAGACAGCTCAGGGTGTCCTGTCCAAATATTAAAATTTGAAGGTGAGAAGCTTTGAAGGGAAATTTTGTAATGAAGTCAGAAGATGTGAGATACAAGGAAAAGAAATCTCCATGTTATGGAAATGTGATACAAGCTGAGCCAGTGGAAATGCAGTCTGGTATACCCTTCTTCTGGCAAAAAATTTGGCAATAAGCAACAAAAGTATATACTCTTGCCTTTTGACAGCACAACACTTCATTCCCGGGAATCTATTCTGAAGAAACAGCTGCAACAATATGAAAGCAGGGTTATTCATTGCAGCACTGTAATTGAAAAACACTAGAAGCAATCTAAGTGCCCACACAAAGGAGTGGTTAAGTAAACTATGGTATATACATTTAATGGAGTAGGCACCCATCAAAAAGAATGAGCAAGCTTTCTGTGAAGTGATATAGAGTGATTTCCATATATTTGTAAAATGTGATCTTTCTTATTAAACATGTGAATAAGAAAATATATCTGATTTATGGAAAGAATATCTAGGAAATATCAACCAGAAACTAATGAGATGGGTTTATTTTCAGAGAATGGGTGATTATGAGGTAGTAAGAATAGAAATCCCATGGGCAGAGGAGCCTGGTGGGCTACATGGGGTCGCACAGAGTTGAACACTACTGAGCTTTCAAGAATAGAAGGGTGGAACAGGAATGGAGTGACCAGATGAAGAAAAAGTGACATTTCTCTGAGTATACCTTTTTGGAAAGCTCTGACTCTCACAACTACATAATGTTTCACATACTCAAAAAATAATCACATACTAAAATTAGCCAAGATATGAAATAAGTGAAAATGTCAGTCACTTAGTCATGTCCGACTCTTTGCAACCTTATGGACTGTAGCTTGCCAGACTCCTCTGTCCATGGAATTCTCCAAACAAGAATAGTGGAGTGGGTAGCCATTTCTTTCTCTGGGGGATCTTCCCAACCCAGGACTGAAGTCAGGTCTCCCACATGGCAGGTAGATTCTGAGCTACCACAGAAGCCCAACCAAGATGTGGGGGAGTCCTAAATAAAGCACAAATAGTAACAAATGAAACTGACTGTGTTACAAATGAATAAACTAACAGCTCAAGAGGATGAGAAAGGAAAGAACTAATCTAAGAATTTCAGAATACAGTGTTTTGACTATATATATTAGATTAAAGACAAAAACAACTGTATCTTAATAATGCACTTTAATTAGTAAATCTATTTATCACCAAGATATGGATTAGCAACTTTGAAACTACTTTATACATATACTAGGACTGAGCACATAAGCAAATTTATGATACTAAGAGCTGTGGCTTTCATAGTCAGAGTATGGAGTTAAAGGTAAAGCTTGAGTAATTCCTGTTGTGTTGAACTGCAATAAGAAACATGAGCAGTATATAACATAGGGAGTCCAGCCTGGCACACTGTGACAACCTAGAGGGGTGGGATGGTGGGGTGAGAGCAAGGGTCAGAAGGGAGGGGATATGTATGTGCTTATGAATGATTCATGCTGTTATACAGCAGAAACCAACACAACATTGTAAAGCAATTATCCTCCAATTAAAAACATCAGCAGGAAATTAAGGCTGTATACAGAAAGACAGAAATAAATACAGATGTATCTACACGTGCTACTATTCATACATGTATTTCTGAATTTGGCCCACTGAGGGGACCTAGAAATAAGGTACACACCTAGAGTTATATCCTGGCATCAAAGTTCTGTTATCCAAAGAAAGGAATCAGGGTTTCTGGGAGAAATGGCCAAATCTAGAGCTAACTCAGACAAAGTACAAGATGGACCAGGAATACCTTGTGGTGCCACAAAGTAAAAAAGTGCTTAGAATATGATGGAAGCATGGCCAAACGACCCAGGAGCCAGGTCGAAGAAGCTCTCAAAGAACAAATCTGGGGCAAATTAAGCAATAAGTAAATAATAATTTGTTTGTTGTTGTTTAGTCACTCAGTTGTGTCTGACCTTTTTGTGACCCTGTGGACTATAGCCTCCCAGGTTCCTCTGTCCATGGGATTTTCCAGGCAAGAATACTGGAGTAGGTTACCATTTCCTTCTCCCTGGATCTTTCCGACCCAGGGTTTGAATGTGACTTTCCTTCTTGGCAGGCAGATTCTTTACTTCTGAGCCACAAGGGAATGATAGTAAAGTACTAAACCCCACAGAATAAAATAAAATAAATATCTATGAGTCTATACTGATACAACTAAATAATTAAATGAGGGAAAAAAAATAGAGAAGAAGGGATAGCTCTTATTTGAAGTAGAACCTCAGCTAATGTTGAAGGAATGGTGAAGTACAAATAACCTACAGTCAAGCACCACAGTAATAACTGTTATAAGCAGGAATCATTATTAGTGGATGTTAAAATCAGTACTGAAAAAATGATATGAAACTTTGAGGAGAATATATCTGCAGTCTCAAAATATATCTCCCCATGTTAACTTTTTTAATTACAAGGAGGTAACTGTAACTTTAAAGTGGAGAAATCTGGCAGGCAACACCTAAACTCAGTGAGCAGAGTTAACATCACAGCACCAGAGTATGTTCTCTAGACATTATGAAACCTTTGATATGATACACCGAGACTGGCAGAACATCACAACCATGGCATTCTTGCCAAAAAAGGGAAAAATATAACCTCAATCTAATTATGAGGAACCATAAGAAAAACCCAAACAGAGGGATATTTTGCAAAATGACAGGCCAATACTCTTCTAACATGACAATGTCATGAAAGACAAAATAAAAATGAAGAACTGCCAATGATGAGAGAAGACTAAACGAAGGTAATGAGTGAATGTGACAAAGGATTCTGAATTGCATCCTGGATCAGAAAAGGACACTAGGAACAAAAGGAAAGAAAGGACAAAAACAACTAGGACAAAAGGAAAACTGATGACATGGGGAAAAGTGTATAGCTTAGTTAATAGTATTGTTTCAATCTGAAAGTCCTCTTTCAATCATTGTCTGTGGTTACATAAGATATTAATAGCAGGGTAGCTGGGGAAATGGCATTTGGAAGTTCTCTGTAGCCAATGTATGCTTCTGTGTAAGGGTAATCTCCTTCAAAATAAAGTTATTTTAAAAGAGACCAGTGGGCTAGTCTATAGTACAAGATTAAAGAAGCCATTGGGCTTTTTTTTTAATTTATTTTTTTATTTTTAAACTTTACAAAATTGTATCAGTTTTGCCAAATATCAAAATGAATCCGCCACAGGTATACATGTGTTCCTCATCCTGAACCCTCCCCCCTCCTCCCTCCCCATACCATCCCTCTGGGTTGTCCCAGTGCTCTAGCCCCAAGCATCCAGTATGTGCATCGAACCTGGACTGGCATCTCGTTTCATACATGATATTTTACATGTTTCAATGCCATTCTCCCAAATCTTCCCACCCTCTCCCTCTCCCAGAGAGTCTATAAGACTGTTCTATACATCAGTGTCTCTTTTGCTGTCTCGTATACAGGGTTACTGTTACCATCTTTCTAAATTCCATATATATGTGTTAGTATACTGTATTGGTGTTTTTCCTTCTGGCTTACTTCACTCTGTATAATAGGCACCAGTTTCATCCACCTCATTAGAACTGATTCAAATGTATTCTTTTTAATGGCTGAGTAATACTCCATTGTGTATATGTACCACTGCTTTCTTATCCATTCATCTGCTGATGGACATCTAGATTGCTTCCATGTCCTGGCTATTATAAACAGTGCTGCGATGAACATTGGGGTACATGTGTCTCTTTCCCCTTCTGGTTTCCTCAGTGTGTATGCCCAGCAGTGGGATTGCTGGATCATAAGGCAGTTCTATTTCCAGTTTTTTAAGGAATCTCCACACTGTTCTCCATAATGGCTGTACTAGTTTGCATTCCCACCAACAGTGTAAGAGGGTTCCCTTTTCTCCACACCCTCTCCAGCATTTATTATTTGTAGACTTTTGGATCGCAGCCATTCTGACTGGTGTGAAATGGTACCTCATAGTGGTTTTGATTTGCATTTCTCTGATAATGAGTGATGTTGAGCATCTTTTTCATGTGTTTGTTAGCCATCTGTATGTCTTCTTTGGAGAAATGTCTATTTAGTTCTTTGGCCCAATTTTTGATTGGGTCATTTATTTTTCTGGAGTTGAGCTGTAGGAGTTGCTTGTATATTTTTGAGATTAGTTGTTTGTCAGTTGCTTCATTTGCTATTATTTTCTCCCATTCTGAAGGCTGTCTTTTCACCTTGCTAATAGTTTCCTTTGATGTGCAGAAGCTTTTAAGTTTAATTAGGTCCCATTTGTTTATTTTTGCTTTTATTTCCAATATTCTGGGAGGTGGGTCATAGAGGATCCTGCTGTGATGTATGTCAGAGAGTGTTTTGCCTATGTTCTCCTCTAGGAGTTTTATAGTTTCTGGTCTTATGTTGAGATCTTTAATCCATTTTGAGTTTATTTTTGTGTATGGTGTTAGAAAGTGTTCTAGTTTCATTCTTTTACAAGTGGTTGACCAGATTTCCCAGCACCACTTGTTAAAGAGATTGTCTTTAATCCATTGTATATTCTTGCCTCCTTTGTCAAAGATAAGGTGTCCATATGTGCGTGGATTTATCTCTGGGCTTTCTATTTTGTTCCATTGATCTATATTTCTGTCTTTGTGCCAGTACCATACTGTCTTGATAACTGTGGCTTTGTAGTAGAGCCTGAAGTCAGGTAGGTTGATTCCTCCAGTTCCATTCTTCTTTCTCAAGATCGCTTTGGCTATTTGAGTTTTTTTGTATTTCCATACAAATTGTGAAATTATTTGTTCTAGCTCTGTGAAGAATACTGTTGGTAGCTTGATAGGGATTGCATTGAATCTATAAATTGTTTTGGGTAGTATACTAATTTTCACTATATTGATTCTTCCAATCCATGAACATGGTATATTTCTCCATCTATTAGTGTCCTCTTTGATTTCTTTCACCAGTGCTTTATAGTTTTCTATATATAGGTCTTTAGTTTCTTTAGGTAGATATATTCCCAAGTATTTTATTCTTTCCATTGCAATGGTGAATGGAATTGTTTCCTTAATTTCTCTTTCAGTTTTCTCATTATTAGTGTATAGGAATGCAAGGGATTTCTGTGTGTTGATTTTATATCCTGCAACTTTACTATAGTCATTGATTATTTCTAGTAATTTTCTGGTGGAGTCTTTAGGGTTTTCTATGTAGAGGATCATGTCATCTGCAAACAGTGAGAGATTTACTTCTTCTTTTCCAATTTGGATTCCTTTTATTTCTTTTTCTGCTCTGATTGCTGTGGCCAAAACTTCCAAAACTATGTTGAATAGTAATGGTGAAAGTGGGCACTCTTGTCTTGTTCCTGACTTTAGAGGAAATGCTTTCAATTTTTCACCATTGAGGATAATGTTTGCTGTGGGTTTGTCATATATAGCTTTTATTATGTTGAGATATGTTCCTACTATTCCTGCTTTCTGGAGAGTTTTTATCATAAATGGGTGTTGAATTTTGTCAAAGGCTTTCTCTGCATTTATTGAGATAATCATATGGTTTTTATTTTTCAATTTGTTAATGTGGTGTATTACATTGATTGATTTTATGGATATTGAAGAATCCTTGCATCCCTGGGATAAAGCCCACTTGGTCATGGTGTATGATCTTTTTAATGTGTTGTTGATTCTGATTGCTAGAATTTTGTTAAGGATTTTTGCATCTATGTTCATCAGTGATATTGGCCTGTAGTTTTTTTTTTTTTGGGATCTTTGTCAGGTTTTGGTAGTAGGGTGATGGTGGCCTCATAGAATGAGTTTGGAAGTTTACCTTCCTCTGCAATTTTCTGGAAGAGTTTGAGCAGGATAGGTGTTAGCTCTTCTCTAAATTTTTGGTAGAATTCAGCTGTGAAGCTGTCTGGACCTGGGCTTTTGTTTGCTGGAAGATTTTTGATTACAGTTTCAATTTCCATGCTTGTGATGGGTCTGTTAAGATTTTCTATTTCTTCCTGGTCGAGTTTTGGAAAGTTGTACTTTTCTAAGAATTTGTCCATTTCTTCCTCGTTGTCCATTTTATTGGCATATAATTGTTGATAATAGTCTCTTATGATCCTTTGTATTTCTGTGTTGTCTGTTGTGATCTCTCCATTTTCGTTTCTAATTTTATTGATTTGATTTTTCTCCCTTTGTTTCTTGATGAGTCTGGCTAATGGTTTCTCAATTTTATTTATCCTTTCAAAGAACCAGCTTTTGGTTTTGTTGATTTTTGCTATGGTCTCTTTTGTTTCTTTTGCATTTATTTCTGCTCTAATTTTTAAGATTTCTTTCCTTCTATTAACCCTGGGGTTCTTCATTTCTTCCTTTTCTAGTTGCTTTAGGTGTAGAGTTAGGTTATTTATTTGACTTTTTTCTCGTTTCTTGAGGTGTGCCTGTATTGTTATGAACTTTCCCCTTAGGACTGCTTTTACCGTGTCCCACAGGTTTTGGGTTGTTGTGTTTTCATTTTCATTCATTTCTATGCAAATTTTGATTTCTTTTTTGATTTCTTCTGTGATTTGTTGGTTATTCAGCAGCGTGTTGTTCAGCCTCCATATGCTGGAATTTTTAATAGTTTTTCTCCTGTAATTGAGATCTAATCTTACTGCATTGTGGTCAGAAAAGATGCTTGGAATGATTTCTATTTTTTTGAATTTACCAAGGCTAGCTTTATGACCCAGGATGTGATCTATCCTGGAGAAGGTTCCATGTGCGCTTGAGAAAAAGGTGAAATTCATTGTTTTGGGATGAAATGCTCACTGCCGAATCTGTGCCGAGCTTTGGAAGCACAGAGAGCAACATAACAGGGAGAAAAAATAAATAAACAATTAAAACTCACAGATTGCGAGCCCTACGGTAACTCCCCCAACAGAGAAGCAGTGCAGACGCCTGTGGACGCCATTCATTACTGGACATTTCATTGCACTCCAGAGAGAAGAAATACAGCTCCACCCACCAGAACACCGACACAAGCTTCCCTAACCAGGAAACCTTGACAAGCCACCTGTACAAACCCACATACAGTGAGGAAAAGCCACAATAAAGAGAACTCCACAAACTGCCAGAATACAGAAAGGACACCCCAAACTCAGCAATTTAAACAAGATGAAGAGACAGAGGAATACCCAGCAGATAAAAGAACAGGATAAATGCCCACCAAACCAAACTAAAGAGGAAGAGATAGGGAATCTACCTGATAAAGAATTCCGAATAATGATAGTGAAATTGATCCAAAATCTTGAAATTAAAATGGAATCACAGATAAATAGCCTGGAGACAAGGATTGAGAAGATGCAAGAAAGGTTTAACAAGGACCTAGAAGAAATAAAAAAGAGTCAATATATAATGAATAATGCAATAAATGAAATTAAAAACACTCTGGGGGCAACAAATAGTAGAATAACAGAGGCAGAAGATAGGATTAGTGAATTAGAAGATAGAATGGTAGAAATAAATGAATCAGAGAGGATAAAAGAAAAACGAATTAAAAGAAATGAGGACAATCTCAGAGACCTCCAGGACAATATTAAATGCTACAACATTCAATCATAGGGGTTCCAGAAGAAGAAGACAAAAAGAAAGACCATGAGAAAATACTTGAGGAGATAATAGTTGAAAACTTCCCTAAAATGGGGAAGGAAATAATCACCCAAGTCCAAGAAACCCAGAAAGTCCCAGACAGGATAAACCCAAGGAGAAACACCCCAAGACACATATTAATCAAATTAACAAAGATCAAACACAAAGAACAAATATTAAAAGCAGCAAGGGAAAAACAACAAATAACACACAAGGGAATTCCCATAAGGATAACAGCTGATCTTTCAATAGAAACTCTTCAAGCCAGGAGGGAATGGCAAGACATACTTAAAATGATGAAAGAAAATAACCTACAGCCCAGATTATTGTACCCAGCAAGGATTTCATTCAAGTATGAAGGAGAAATCAAAAGCTTTTCAGACAAGCAAAAGCTGAGAGAATTCAGCACCACCAAACCAGCTCTCCAACAAATACTAAAGGATATTCTCTAGACAGGAAACACAAAAACGGTGTATAAATTCGAACCCAAAACAATAAAGTAAATGGCAACGGGATTATACTTATCAGTAATTACCTTAAACGTAAATGGGTTGAATACCCCAACCAAAAGACAAAGACTGGCTGAATGGATACAAAAACAAGACCCCTACATATGTTGTCTACAGGAGACCCACCTCAAAACAGGGGACACATACAGACTGAAAGTGAAGGGCTGGAAAAAGATTTTCCATGCAAATAGGGACCAAAAGAAAGCAGGAGTAGCAATACTCATATCAGATAAAATAGACTTTAAAACAAAGGCTGTGAAAAGAGACAGAGAAGGTCACTACATAATGATCAAAGGATCAATCCAAGAAGAAGATATAACAATTATAAATATATATGCACCCAACACAGGAGCACCGCAGTATGTAAGACAAATGCTAACAAGTATGAAAGGAGAAATTAACAATAACACAATAATAGTGGGAGACTTTAATACCCCACTCACACCTATGGATAGATCAACTAAACAGAAAATTAACAAGGAAACACAAACTTTAAATGATACAGTAGACGAGTTAGACCTAATTGATATCTATAGGACATTTCATGCCATTGGGCTTTTTAAAACACATAAGGAAAAAAGTTCAAGGAGAAAACCAAATTTTGGTCCTAACTGTAAAGTTCTCACTCAGCTCACTGACTAAATGTTGCTTTCCATACCATCTTTTCCCTTGAAGATCAGAGAACACCCTGGACATGGCCTCAGAGATCCACATGCCAGCCCCAAAGTGCCTCATTGAGAACATCAATGGGCAACTGCTGGTTAATCCAGAAGCTCTGAAGATCCTGTCTGCCATCAAGCAGCCTGTTGTGGTGGTGGCTATCGTGGGCCTCTACCGCACAGGCAAGTCCTACCTGTTGAACAAGCTGGCCGGGAAGAACAAGGGTGAGTGACATAGGCAGAGCCCAGCCAAGTCCCTTCTGTCCACCCACACTCCCTGCGTGCAGCACAGTGATGTGAGGAGAGGAAGTGAGAGACCTGGGAGGGATATTGAAAGCTAACTTTCATTTTGGTGATGGGCTTCTAACATTCATTCTGTGCTGAAGGACAAGAGTCAACTCTTTCTTCCCACTTTGCTTTAACTTCCTCTTTAAAGTATGAACATGTCTTTCTGAAAGGAGTACAGTAGTTATAAATAAAACTAACATAGTTAATAATAAAACAATAAAACATTTACTAAAATGTATGTGGATTAACATCAAGCTTATAGTGATCTCTAAGGTAATACAAAAATTTCAGTTTGTACTAAATGCTCCAAATTCTTTTTCTCATAATTAAGATCAATATTGATTATGCTTTCATTTATTTCTTTAAACCTTGACTTTATTACCTAATGTCTCAATTTCCAGATCCAATCTACCTGCTATTAAAAATCCATCCTCTATTTTCCCCATGCCCCCTTGCAGGCTTCTCTCTGGGCTCCACGGTGCAGTCTCACACGAAGGGCATCTGGATGTGGTGTGTGCCTCATCCCAAGAAGCCAGACCATACTCTGGTTCTGCTTGATACCGAGGGCCTGGGGGATGTGGAGAAGGTAAAGAAATAAATCTTCTAATCCTGTTTATGTCAAATCAGTAGCCCTTCTCACACTATCACTTCCCACCCTTTGAATTGTGCTTCAAATATATACTATTAATGTATTATAGTTTTCGGAGAAGGCAATGGCACCCCACTCCAGTACTCTTGCTTGGAAAATCCCATGGATGCAGGAGCCTGGCAGGCTGCAGTCCATGGGGTCGCTAAGAGTCGGACACAACTGAGCGACTTCACTTTCACTTTTCCCTTTCATGCATTGGAGAAGGAAATGGCAACCCACTCCAGTGTTCTTGCCTGGAGAATCCCAGGGATGGGGGAGCCTGGTGAGCTGCCATCTATGGGGTCGCACAGAGTCAGACACGACTGAAGCGACTAATAGCAGCAGCATTATAGTTTTATTTTATTTTATTTTATTTACTTGTTTGTGCTCAAGATTTGACCTCAAATGCAATTTGAAGCAATCCAAAGTGAGCTTTATGTGAGAGCACTAAACACTAAATATGAGAATAATGGGCTAATTTAAGAATTGTTGCATATCTTGGCCACACATATAAGCATTGAGAGTGGTCAGCAAGGCCCACTGATATTTTTTGTAACCCATAAAATAATGACTAATGATTTCTTAAGTCATTTCCTTTCATATTGTAGGAAAACATTCTAATAAAGCTACTGAAGGTGCATCTAAACCTAACTAGAAAGTTTATAAACATGTCTGACTTGTCAGAGTGGGAATCCAGAAAGATGGTGGAAATAGTGTTATCTGCAGCTGTAAGATTAGTGAGAGAAGCAGAGTATAAGACCTGATGACAACAGCTTTGTTCATAAAGGATCATACATTGCTAGTCTTAGAAGTCTTAGAAAATTTTTGTTAAAGGGGTACATTTTAACTACTGTTTAAAAGGTGCTTCATCATGATATGTCATGGGAATAGAAGGTCATAATCTCAGTTCAGGAGATAGGTTTGAATTCTATTACCTGATCAAGTGCTTATTTGCTTTACACTCTCATATGCAGTTATATAAAGTCTTATTTAAATTTCACTACAGCATTGATTTTATGTTTTTAAAATCATATACAGATGGATAAAACTTTGCATAGGGAAATGATTAATGTGTTTCCAAATAGAGACAGATGGATTCAGAGTCTGTCCATCTGAACTGGAATCATGTGCTCTTAGTTACTTGACGTGGCTTCTCCAATGACTTCTAGGGAGACAACCAGAATGACTCCTGGATCTTTGCCCTGGCAATTCTCCTGAGCAGCACATTTGTATACAACAGCATAGGAGCCATCAATCAGCATGCCATTGACCAACTACAGTATCCTTTTTGTGGACTAGACAACATAAAATCTAGAAAAGAACAGCTTCATTTTATCAACAATTACACTGGTGGTCCACTGCAGAAGAATTCAGGAGTCCCCTCCTTAATGAACCCCATTATGCTTATGCTCACCATCCCTGTTTACCTCAATCACCACCCAAAGCCCAAGCCTTTCTGATCACACATCATCCTCAGACACTTAGTGCCGGAGTCAAGCCCCAGCAGGATCCAGGGATACCCTCAGGATGGACGGCGTCAGCAAGAGAGAAAGTAAAGGAGAGAAAAAGAGGCTTATATTCCTTGGTTTACACAGAAAGCCAATAAATCCCCTGACATGGGACTTGCTCTGTTCACAGAGGCCACAGGCATCCTCTCGATGGAGCAAAAATGCAGAGCAACTTCCCTCCAGAGTGGAGACGCAGAGTGCCTCCTCGATTGGGTCTTAGAAGCCTGGGGAAAAAAGTGAACTCAGAGAGCCTCTGTGCTTCAGGGAATCAGCCTGAAAAAACAGAGAGAGAGAGTGAGAGAGAGAGAGAGAGAAAGAATGACACGGGGAGACCCAGCTTAGGTGGAACGGGTCTGCAGCTTTATTTTCAAAAGGGGATTTTATACCCTGAGTTACACATTTCCAGAAGTGAAAGATACAAAGCCATGCAGAATCAGCTCAACATTACATAAATTTTACCTTTATCAAAACCAGGACATTTTTTGCATAGCTATTCATAAACAAGGGTCTTATGTTATATACATTGTCTTCTGGCACTGCAGCCTGTTAACATTTTGTAACTCTTTCTTGATAAAGGTTGATCAACCAGAAAACCTGCTTTCTCTTTATCTTTCCAGTCTGCAGTCCCCCTCAGGAAACAGAGCTACATTCTTATGGAGCAAAGGTGCAGTGGGTTACAACAAAGAACGAACGTATTAACTCAAGGGTCTTATGTTGCTAATGCCAAGGCTACTGCTTGTATTTCTTGCATACCAACTATACTAGCTAATCCACTCCCAGGCGCACATTGGGTAAAGGACAAGGAAACTCGGTAGCAAACATTGGCTCAACAATGCAGTATTATTCTAGTAAAGCTTTTTTATCACTCAAAGGTTATGCTTGGGGTGTTGTGAACAATCGTGTGCGTTAGTTGCAAGAGTGTAGATAAACCTGCCAAGCAAGCTAAAATAGTAATAGAGGGGTTAGAATTAAAATGCTCCTTTCAAGCCCAGGAGACTTATTAACTAGAGCTTTAAGTTGATTTTCTTCAGAGAAAGGTGGTCGGGGATAGCCCCCTGTTAATGTCAGAAGTTTGGTGAAAGGCATAATATAGTAAACAGTAGATAGACAGACTTTGGTTTTGGGGTAGATGCTCGAGCAGGTCCAGGGAGTCCCTCAAATCCTGATCCACCTTTGCCTGTCAGGTCTTCTCCTCATGACCTTTGTCATGGGTGGAATCTCCCGTGGTGGCTCCTGGCAACTTAGCTGCACAAGGTTCTGTATGCCTTCTATCTGAGTTAATATTTTTGGGTCACAATCTCCTCAGGAGCTTCCTGTGTGTAATCTGAAGCTGACCCTAGTCCCTAGATAGCATGTATATGTGTGTGTGCTAAGTCGATCAGTCATGTCTGATTGTTTGTGACCCTATGGACTGTGGCCCACCAGGCTCGTTTGTCGAAGGGATTCTCCAGGCAATAATTCTGGAGTGCATTGCCATGCCCTCCTCCAGAGGGTCTTACTAACCCAGAGATCAAACCCATGTCTCTTAAGTCTTCTGCATTAGCAGGAGGGTTCTTTACCACTGGTACCACCTGGGAAGCTCACCCAGACAGTAAGGAGAGACAAAAGAGGATGGCAGATCACTTGAGATTGGCAGGTGGCAGGTTTAATAAGCAAGAGGATTTACTTAGGTATCTTTTCTTAGGTGACTGGAAGACTAACAGATTCCCACCCACCAAAAATTTTGGACCCACCCGCCAAATTTTAAAGGTCTCTTTAGACTCCTAAACTGGACCTGGTGAGTACACAGTCCAGATGGTCTTAGCACCACATTACTATCTCAAAGAGGCTGTGTCCGTGTGCAGCTTCCAGCATGGGGAAGGCAAGTGCAATGCATGTTCCAAAGATGGAGAAGAGGGTGAGCATACTCCAATTGCCTGGCTCCACCTCAGGGGACAAAACTGCAGTCATATTTGATCACCTCCCCCTACAAATATCCATTGACAAACCCTCGGTATCCTCTAAAACTCAAGTTCTCATTCAGCTTCTTCTTGGCCTTTAAGTATGGTGGTTCTTTGATTCTTGGCTTCTATTCTTCTTTTCCTAGTCCCTAGGCATCTCATCCAGCCTCAGACTTTCACTAGCACCTTTATGTCAGTTACCATGACATTTATATAAGCAATCATGACCACCACTCTCAGGTACAAAATTGTGTATCTAGTTGATTACAAGTCTCCATTTAGATGTGTAAGAAACATCTCAAACTTAACATGCAAAAACAACACAAAAGTCTTAAATATTTAAGTGACTATAATGAATTGAATATTATCATGCTTCTGGCACTATTAAAGTAGAAATACATGGGGGATTCTTTTTTAAGAAAATCAATATATTTTAATTGGAGGATAATTACTTTACAATTTTGTGACAGTTTTTGCCATACATTGACATTAATCAGCCATGGTTACACATGTGTCCCCTATCCTGAACCCCTCTTCCCTCCTCCCTCCCCACCCCACCCCTCTGCATTATCCCAGGGCACCAGCTTTGGTTGTCCTGCTTCATGCATTGAATTACACTGGCCATCTATTTTACCTATGGTAATATACATTTTTCAATGCTATTCTCTCAAATCATCCCACCCTGGCCTTCTCCCACAGACTCCAAAAGTCTGTTCTTTACATCTGTTTCTCTTTTGCTGCCCTCCATATAGGATCATCATTACCATCTTTCTAAATTCCACATATATGCATTAATATATAGTATTTGTGTTTCTCTTTCTGACTACTTCACTCTATATAATAGGCTCCTGTTTTATTCACCTCATTAGAACTGACTCAAATGTGTTCCTTTTTATAGCTGAGTAATATTCCATTGAGTATATGTACTACAACTTCCTTATCCATTCATCTGCCAATGAACATCTAGGTTGCTTCCATATCCTAGTTATTGTAAATAGTGCTGCAATGAACATTGGGGTACATGTGTCTCTTTCAATTTGGTTTTTTGGGTGTATGCCCAGCAGTAATATCGCTGGGTTGTATGGCATGTCTATTCCCAGTTTTTTAAGGAAACTCAACACTGTTCCCCATAGTGGCTGTACCAGTTTGCATTCCCACCAACAGTGTAAAAGAGTTCCCTTTTCTACACACCCTCTCTAGCATTTATTGTTTGTGGACATTTTGATGATGGCCATTCTGACTGGCATGAGATGATACCTCATTGTGGTTTTGATTTGCATTTGTATAATAATGAGTGATGTTGAGCACCTTTTCATGTGTTTTTTTTTTTAATTTTTATTTTATTTTTAAACTTTACATAATTGTATTAGTTTTGCCAAATATCAAAATGAATCCGCCACAGGTATACATGTGTTCCCCATCCTGAACCCTCCTCCCTCCTCCCTCCCCATACCATCCCTCTGGGTCGTCCCAGTGCACTAGCCCCCAGTCAGAATGGCTGCGATCCAAAAGTCTACAAATAATAAATGCTGGAGAGGGTGTGGAGAAAAGGGAACCCTCTTACACTGTTGGTGGGAATGCAAACTTACAGCCACTATGGAGAACAGTGTGGAGATTCCTTAAAAACTGGAAATAGAACTGCCTTATGATTTGCTGGGCATACACACTGAGGAAACCAGAAGGAAAGAGACACGTGTACCCCAATGTTCAAGCACTGTTTATAATAGCCAGGACATGGAAGCAACCTAGATGTCCATCAGCAGATGAATGGATAAGAAAGCAGTGGTACATATACACAATGGAGTATTACTCAGCCATTAAAAAGAATACATTTGAATCAGTTCTTGAGGTGGATGAAACTGGAGCCTATTATACAGAGTGAAGTGCATATATATGGAATTTTCATGTGTTTTTTAATCATCTATATGTCTTCTTTGGAGAAATCTCTGTTTAATTCTTTTGCCTACTTTTTGATTGGATTGTTTGCTTTTTCAGTATTGAGCTTCATGAGCTTCTTGAATATTTTGGAGATTAAATCTTTGTCAGTTGTTTCATTTGCTATTATTTTCTCCCATCCTGAAGGCTGTCTTTTCACCTTGCTTATAGTCTCCTTCGTTGTGCAAAAGCTTTTAAGTTTAAATAAGTCCCATTTGTTTATTTTTGGTTTTATTTCCATTACTCTGGGAGGTGGGTCATAGAAGATCTTGCTGTGATTTATGTCATCAAGTGTTCTTCCTATGTTTTCCTCTAAGAGTTTATAGTTTATAGTTTCCTCTATAGAGTTTTATAGTTTCTGGTCTTATGTTGAGATCTTTAATCCATTTCAAGTTTATTTTTGTGTATGGTGTTAGAAAGTGTTCTAGTTTCATTCTTTTATGTGTGGTTGAGCAGTTTTCCCAGCACTTAAAGAGACTATCTTTTCTCCATTGTATATTTTTGCTTTCTTTGTCAAAGATAAGGTGTCCATACATGTGTGGAATTATCTCTGGAAAAGTCTTAAATTTTTGACCAAAAGCACTCCTTCAACATCACAGTAAATTTCCATAGCACTCATAGAGATTTTTGGATCAAAAGCTTAGTATTCATCCTAGACAATTCCTTTCTTTATATCCTACAAACTATTGCTGCAGTCTGGTCAGCTCCCCTGTCATAGGTATTTGCCAAGGCTGGCTAATGCCCACCACTCCTTCAATGGTAATTTCAGTTTAAGCTTCCATCTTCTCACCTCCAGGTTATCTTTTAACTGCCTAAGCTTCTCTTTCTCTTCTCTCTTGCCTCTCCTAGGTACAGCACCTGCCAGTTTTTGTTTTAAAACAAACATTCAGGTCATATTCCCCTCTCAATTTAAAGCTTCTCTTTGGCTTCTCATTAAATTTAGATTAAAATTCAAACACTTTCTATGGCCTACAGTGCCTACATAGTCTGGACCTTAGCTATTCCAGGACTTCTGCCCTAGCCACGCTGGCCTCCCTGCTGTATTGTTAGACACACTCAATGGTTTCCCCTCTGAGGTTTTGCAGGAGCTATTTCCTCTGCCAGGAAGGTTTCTCCAGTGGATTAGTACATGGCAGCCTCTCTCAGTTCATTTAGATTTCTGCACAATGATCACCTCAGAATGAATTTACCTGAACCACCATATAAACCAGCACCATGCACAGATACACATAGTTATTCTCTAAAGTTTAGCTGAGGTTCATTTTTCTTCAAGGCAACTATTATCAATATCTCAGGTTTATTATATTTTTGTTTACTTGTTTATCATCTGTCCCCCTCTCCAGAATGTGTGTGTGTGTGTGTGTGTGTGTGTGTGTGTGTGTGTGTGTGTTAGTCACTCAGTCATGTCCGACTCTTTACGACCCCATAGACTATAGCCAGCCAGGCTCCTCTGGCCATGGAATTCTCCAGGCAAGAATACTGGAGTGGGTTGCCATTCCATTCTCCAGGGAATCTTCCTAACCCAGTAATTGTACCTGGGTCTCCTGCAATGCAGGCAGATTCTTTACCTTCTGAGCCACCAGGGAAGCCCTCACTAGAATGTAGATGGTAGCATTTTCTCACTCATTGCAATGTTATTTATCCCTAGGACAATTCCTGGTTTATAGTAATTGCTCAATAAATGTTTGTGGAATGAATGAATGAGCTAATTAACAAAAATTATTTTAGATAAGCTTTGGGGAACAGTATAGCATAAAAGGTGCTACTCCTTTTCTGCAGTTTTCCTATGTTAGCATCCCAGCTATGTGACAGAGCTGACACGTCGAATCAGGGCAAAATCCTCGCCTGATAAACATGAGGTCCAAGACTCAGCCAACTTTGTGAGTTTTTTTCCAGACTTTGTGTGGACTCTGAGAGATTTCTCCCTGGGGCTGGAAGCAGATGGACAATCCATCACTACTGATGAGTACCTGGAGAATTCACTGAAGCTAAAACAAGGTTACTGGGACTCATGGTTGGCAAACAAAAAAAGAGAAAACAGTATCAGAATGACCATTTCAAAATGCAGATGCTGAAAATTATAATTTTATAACTTTGTTATCCTGGCTGTTCTATTAGAAGAAATGAAATGTTTCTTAGATAAATCAGTGCAATCTAATTTTAAGTTACTTCCTTCTTGGAGAAGGAAAGAAATTTCATTTCTCTACCCCTTTAATTATTGGGTCTGATCCATGATTAGTTCATTTTTACCTCTTTATATAAGATTTGTGCAAATTACAAAGTTGAAGGGTATATATTTGAAGTAGCCTGAATTTGTAAAACCTCTGATTTTCTTTCCTCTAGGAAATGATAAAAAAACTAAAAACTTTAATGAACCTCGGTTATGTATCCGAAAGTTCTTCCCAGAGAAAAAGTGCTTCATCTTTGATCGGCCTGCTCCTAGGAAGTACCTCATCCACCTGGAGCAGCTACAAGAGGAAGATTTGAACCCTGAATTCAGAGAACAAGTTGCAGACTTCTGCTTCTACATCCTCAGCCATTCCAAGGCCAAGACTCTCTCAGGCGGTATCACAGTCAATGGGCCTCGTGAGTCCCTCTTAGTCTCTTTAGTTACCTAGACTTTCCTACTGCCATTATAGACAACAGAATTGGGAGGCATGAGGATTACTTCTGACAAATACAGAGTCTAATGATGCCAAGGAAAACACACTGCAAGGGTCACATTGTGAATTTTACATATGAACTAAAACTATTTCTGGTATTATCTAATATTCACATGAGTCAGATGAATAAAGAAAAAGAAGTAGAATCTAACTCTGGTGTAGTAATGTTTTCCACCAACTTCTCAACTCCATTTTTATGAAATTCCTTCCAGGAGAGGTGTATTATTGACAAAGTTAGGAAAAGGCCTAAACATTCCATGTATGTGAGGCTTTGCTTCTCACCTTAACACAATTCTCTTGTTAATCAATGCAAAAATGTGTGATTAGGCACTCTGATTAGAAGTGCTTGCCATGTACCAACCACTGGGCATAATCCTCATTCCAACCTGATGGGAACAAAAGGTACTTAAACAATTTATGTAAACCTAATGATTAAACACTGATAAGTACAGGGAACCATACCTGAAAGGACCTGCGGGTGACTTCAAGGAGGTTAAAGTCTGAGCCCAGTGAAAAGATCTTGAGGAATGACAGGCAAAGAGGTAAAGATATGTAATTTATGTTTCATACAGTCCTTCAGAATGTTTTATAGATAACATGCTAGAGGGATGTGCATGAAGCAACAAGAAGATGAATGGTACTTGCAGTATTTTATAATAAATGGTGACTATGTAGGCTAAAATAGTGGCAATAGAGATTGTCAAAATTAACAGAATCCTCACATATTTTGAATATCAAATCCATAAATTTTGATGATGGAAGGCATGTGGGTGTGTGGAAGTAATGATATGGCAGTGTTAAGCTTAACTCCAGGATTCTGAACTTAAGCAATTACTTGAACAAATGTTATTTACTAAAAGAAATATCCAGAATAGTTTCCAGAATGGATGAAGTTGTTTAGATCTGGATTATTTAGTATTGATTTTCCTTCCTGCCAATGCAGGTGACAATAAGAGACTTGAGTTCAACCACTTGGGTTGGGAAGATCCCCTGGTGGAGGAAATGGCAACCCACACCAGTATTCTTGCCTAGAGAATCCCATGGACAGAGGACTCTGGCAGGGTCCAGTCCATAGGGTCACAAAAAGTCAGACATGACTGAAGTGACTTAGCACACATGCATATAAGTGATATCATATGATATCTGTCTTTCACTGTTTGATTATTTCATTTAGTGTGATAATCTCTAGGCCCATTTATATTGCTGCAAAGCACATTATTTCATTTTTATGGCTGGGTAATATTCCATTATATATATGTACCATATCTTCTTTATCCATTCATTTTTTTTTTTTTTTGATCCATTCATTGTTTGGACATTTGGTTGCTTCTATGTCCTGACTGGGGCTTCCCTGGTGGCTCAGTGGTAAAGAATCCACTTGCAATGTGGGAGACCTAGGTTTGATCCCTGAGTCAGGAAGATTCCCCTGGAGGAGGGTACAGCAACCCCATTCCAGTATTCATGTCTGGAGAATCCCATGGACAGAGGGGTCTTGTGGGTTACAATCCATAGGGTCGCAGAGTCAGACATGACTAAAGTGACTGAGCATGCATGCATGTCCTGACTATTATAAATAGTGCTGCTATTAAGATTGGTGTGCACACATCTTTTCATATAATAGTTTTCTCTGTATATATGCCCAAGATTAGGGTTTCAGGGTCATAAGAGGACTCTATTTTTCATTTTTTAGGGAACCTCCATAATGTTCTCCATAGTGACTGCATCAATTTATATTCCCACCAACAGTGTATGAGGGTCCACCTTTTCTTCACACCCTCTCCAGCATTTGCTATTTGTAGACCTTTGAACAATGGCATTCTGACCAGTATGAGGTGATAGCTTATTGTAGTAAAGAACTAGTAGTTGTAGGGCCACAAACCACTCCAGTTTCCCAAGGCTGTGATTTCCTGGTATGTAAGACTTTCAGTGTTAAAACCAGAATTCCCTGGAAAACTTGGATGAATTGATCACACTGCATGGAGCTCTGATGAAAGAATATCTAGGAAAACTCTCTTATTTAGGCCAGAAACAGAACTAGTGAGATGCATCACATGTACACTTACATTTACACACACATGTGCTTATTGTACATTAAAATGTCTCCTTGACCTTTATATTACTTAGAATTGAGAAAGGAAGAGGAATTCATTAAAAAAAGAAGGGAGATTCAGGAAGGCTAAGAAAATATTAAGACTTACCATTTTGTCTGCAAAATATCCTTACTCTAACCCATTCATTCCAATAGCTTCCATTTAGGTGAAGGAAGAAGGAGGAAAGGGAAGCTTTAAACTATTCTGAACCTAGAGGGTAACAAAATATCCCATCACAATTCTTCTTAAAAATTCTTAAAACTACTGTTTGTAACACTGGAAAAGCATAAAAAGTGCACTATCAGTTGACTCAGAATGATTAAATTTGCATGCTCAGGACTAAACTAACACAGCTTATTCCTCTGTCTCACCAACTCTTAGTCACTGTTTTTTAAATTCCCTTTCATAGGACTAGAGAGCCTGGTGCTGACCTATGTCAATTCCATCACAGTGGGGATCTGCCCTGCATGGAGAGTGCAGTCCTGGCCTTGGCCGAGATTGAGAACTTGGCTGCAGTGCAAAAGGCCATTGCCCACTATGACCAGCAGATGGGCCAGAAGCTGAAGTTGCCCACGGAAACCCTCCAGGAACTGCTGGACCTGCACAGGGCCACTGAGAAAGAGGCCATTGAAGTCTTCATGAAGAACTCTTTCAAGGATGTGGACCAAGTGTTTCAGAAAAAATTAGAGGTATGTTTGCTATTCTGGTTAATGAGAGGAAGAAAAATCTGGGCCTTTCTCTTTTTTGTTTTTAATTGGAAGATAATTGCTTTACAATATTGCATTGGTTTCTTCCATACAACAATGTGAATAAGCCTTTCTTGCTATAAATAGTCCTCCCAGACCCAAGGATAGCAGCCCTCAGTTATATGTACTCATTTGCACTCTTTACTAAAAGAACAGACTATTCTTAGCCTTAGTCCTGGAAACTATGGTACCATGACCAACTATGGTTATTAAAAATATCCTCATCTATTAATCTCTACCCTATAGATGTCATATTTTAATCAAACAAGTAAACTGTAACACTGTATTTATGTAAGATTATTTTAATTTATTTTTTAATTTAGAGTTAGTCAAAGACACAGTGCTTTCATATTCCCTGCTAATAACATAGAAGGATTTGCTTCTTTGTGAAAACCCTAAAAACTTTTTGTGTTTAATGTAAAGCAACAATAAATATTCAGAAAGACAAGAAAGAGAAATCAATCATTAGCATTCTATTTGAGGACTCAAGTCTGAGTTCTTCCAAATTGAGGAAGGATTGTTGTATGACAAATTATCATTTGACAGATGACAATTCCTTCCCTGACTTGTAGGGCAGAATTTTATAAATCATACCTTCCTGCTTTCACAGGTTCTGATGAAACTAAATAGTGAAGGTCTGCAGGCTTTGGATATCTTTCTAGACCAAAGAAACATGCAAATTCTCTTCTATAATTGAATGTAGGTAAAAATGCTGTTCTGTAGGCTTTCTCCATACAGACATTAACTGCAGTACAATCTCCATTACCTTCTTTAGCCTTTTATTGAGAAAATATGCAAAAGTACTATTATTTTAAAGAATATACCACTAATCATTGACCCTTTGAGCACTTATAAAGAAGTCACTGGGCTTAACAATTTATACCACTGCATATAATCCTGACAGGGAATCTATGAGATAGATACAATTTCCTGTGTTTTACCAACAAATAAATCTCATTTCATAAAGATTGAGTGTCACTAAGTCACAAATTGGCAGAACCAGAACCTCCTGCAGGCCTATCATACTGGACAATTGTGTGGTAAACTATTAGGAACTTAAAAAGAGAAGTCTCAAATGAGCAGTGTTTATGCTTTGAGAATCATTCTCTGAAGCTAAAAAACCATAGCAAAAAAAGCTTCAGATAAACACAAGGAGAAGTAGATGCATTTTTTAAACCAGCATTCTATTGAAGAGTTGTCTAGAATCTCCCAACATGGTGAGGGCTGTGTTATATTTATGTGCCACATTCTCTGCAGGAGAAGCATTTCCCAGTAATCCACATTGGTTCACATTCTCATCATTGCTTACGGTGCCATTTGTGCTATTTTTCACCTCACAGGACAAGTTAGAAGCAAAACTAGATGACTTTTGTAAACAAAACATGAAAGCATCCTCAGATTACTGCATGGCTTTAATTCAGGACATTTTTCATCCTCTATATGAAGATGTGAAGCAGGGAAAATTTTCTAAACCAGGAGGTTATTATTTATTTATTAAGAAGATGAATGAGCTGAAGAATAAGTACCACCAGGTCCCCAGAAAGGGGGTACAGGTAAAGTACAAACTGATCACCTTTTCTGGGGCCTCGCTGAAGTGACTCTTTCAAACTACAGTGGGAACAACAAAAATGCAATGGGTAAATGGTGCCTGTGGCTTTCATTGACTATTCACTGGTTTATTCAGTAGGACAGACTACCATGAGGTGAAGAGCTGGTTCATTCCATGGTAGTGCTTCTTGGAGGCACAGATGGGAGCCCTCAAAAACTCTTGCAGAATTTATTCAATAATTTAGTCATTCTATCATCCAACAATTCTCTACTCAGGCCTAACAATATGTCTATAACTGGGATTGCTGCTGCTGCTGCTAAGTTGCTTCAGTCGTGTCCGACTCTGTGTGACCCCATAGACAGCAACCCACCAGGCTCCCCCGTCCCTGGGATTCTCCAGGCAAGAACACTGGAGTGGGTTGCCATTTCCTTATCCAGTGCATGAAAGCAAAAAGTGAAAGTGAGGTCTCTCAGTTGTGTCCAGTGCCACCACCCCATGGACTGCAACCAGGCTCCTCTGTCCATGGGAAGGCAAAGTGAAATCTCTCAATAACTGGGATTCAGTTGTTGTCACTCAGTCATGTCTTTGAGACCCCATGAATCTGCAGCCACACCAGGCCTCCTGTCTGTCACCAACTCCTGGGATTTTCCAGGCAAGAGACCATCCAGCCATCTCATCTGCTGTCATCCCCTTCTCCTCCTGCCTCCAATCCGTCCCAGCATCAGGATCTTTTCCAATGAGTCAACTCTCCATGAGGTGGCCAAAACTGAGTTTAGCTTTACATTATTTCCAAAAACACAGGGCTGACTTTAGAATGGAGTTCTTTCCAAGGGATTCAAGAGTCTTCTCAACACCAAGTTCAAGCATCAAGTCATCACAGTCCAATTCTCACATCCATACTTGACTACTAGAAAAACCGTAGCCTTGACTAGACAGAGCTTTGTTGGCAAAGTAATGTCTCTGCTTTTCAATATGCTATCTATGTTGGTCATAACTTTTCTTCCAAGGAGTAAGCTGGGATTAGTGCAGTTTAAAAACAAGCAAGTTCTTTCAAAGTATTCATCAGCAATCAACAAAGTATAGCTTACAAAAAATCTAATAATAATAACAGTTCACATATAGACCTTATTTTGTGTTAGGAAACAAATGGGTTTAACTCATTCAATCCTCACAAAAGCACTATGAAGTATCAATGTCCTCATTTTATAAATAAGAAAACTGAAGTAAGTAAAATAACTCACCTAAGATGTACAGGTAATAAGTGGTACAGATAAAATGGAAACACTAATAGGAAACTCTGGGCTCATAAGTATGCTTCTGTGCCAGTATACTCAGGTTATATCAGTTAGAATTAGGTTTGGGCACATATTATTAAAAAAAAAAAAAGAGTGTCTTAAGAACACAAAAGTTTCTTTCTCTCTTATATACAAGAAGTAAGGCAGAGGGGTCCAGGCTGCTATGACAATTCCACAATCATGCTGTTCCCAGACTCCTTCCTGTTCTGCTCCAGCACCTTAGCACCCAGCCTCCATCTTCAAGGTCAATTCATGGTGTAAGATGGCTGTTGGAGTTTCACCCATTCCTTCCATATTACAGATGGGAAGAAAGGGGGAAAACAGAAGAGTAAAAGTCTCTGGATCAACTCTCTTTAAGGCTTTTGCATAAGTGGTATTAGCCAAATTTTAATCATATGGCCACCTCCAGCTATCAGGAGGTTGACTAAAAAAATGCAGTGTTTTATCATGGCCTATGATGTGCCCTGATTGGAAAAAAAAATAGGTTCTATTACTGAGAACAAAGGGGGAAAAATATTAGGGTGACTCTAGAAGCTGCTTTTGCAGAGATAAAAATTGCCCTGAAGAAAAATAAAGCAGGGTACAGGCCTAGGGAGGAAGGGAACATGGTCCTATTTTATATGTAGGATTTTAGAGAGGGCCTCTCTGGTGAGATGCTGTTTCAACAGTCTTCAATGAAGTCAGGAAGTAAGCCAAGCAATCATCTAGAAGAAGATAATTTCAAACAACAGAAAATCCCAGAAGGATGAATTGGTTTATGTCCAACAAATGTGGCAAGAGGGCAATGAGCAAAGAAAGAGATGGCAGGAGGTGAGGTCAGAGAGATGTTCAAGGCCAGAGGCTAACTAGGTAGTATCCTGGAGGGCCCTGAGAGCAGTTTCAGTTTTACTTGAAAAGAGCTGGAAAATCAGCAGAGGATTTGGTGCATCAAAGTGAAGTAATCTTTCTTAAAGTGATATGATGCCAGCTGCTCTCAGGAAATCAGACTGTAGGGGAGCAAGAGTAGAAGGAAGTAGGGAGACCAATTATGATGCTAATACCATGGTCCAGGCAAGAAGAGATACTATCTTGGACTGGTGTGTTTGGGAGAAATAGGTTGCAACTGATGGGCTCTTGCTGGTTTTATTTTGAATCCAAAGCAAATACCATTAGCTGATGTAAAGAACAGCCATAAGTTTTGTAATCCATACAATTAGAAGATTAGCTTTACTGATTACATTTCTAACATTGGGGTGACTGAGAATGAAGCAAATTTGAGGATGGATCTAGAGTTGGGTTTTAAGCCAGTTTGATATAGTATTCATTAATAAATTCTAAAATGGGTAAAATGAAATTGAATTGAAATATGTATTGCTAGGTTTTCCTTTAACCCATAGTCTCTATTTCCTAATTTTAACTTGGTCTGCATCAATAGACAGAAGAGACACTGAGCAAATATTTGGATTCCAAAGAGGGTGTGGCTGATGCACTTCTACAGACTGATCATTTGCTGACAGAAAAGGAGAAAGAGATTGAAGGTGAGAACAGCTGAAAACACTCTGCTGCTGCTAAGTTGCTCCAGTCATGTTCCAACTCTGTGTCACCCCACAGATGGCAGCCCACCAGGCTCCCTGTCCCTGGGATTCTCCAGGCAAGAACACTGGAGTGGGTTGCCATTTCCTTCTCCAATGCAAGAAAGTGAAAAGTGAAAGTGAAGTCTCTCAGTGTCCGACTCTTTTGTGACCCCATGGACTGCAGCCTACCAGGCTCCTCCTTCCTCAGGGTTTTCCAGGCAAGAGGACTGGAGTGGGGTGCCATTGCCTTCTCTGTGAAAACACTGTAGATAGTTAGAAAGCCCCAGAAATGTTAATGTTAGCCACATTCATCCACCTGAAATATTACTATAGTGCAAAAAATAGCAAGTATATTTCATATTTTTAAAGGATTATTTACTTAACCAATATTTATATTCATCTGTCTTCTAATTTATTCTTGTTGTTTAGTTGTAATTTGTGTCCAACTCTCTTGCAACCCCGTGGACTGTAGCCTGCCAGGCTCCTCTGCCCATGCGATTCTCCAGGCAAGAACACTGGAGTGGGTTGCCATGCCCTCCTCCAGGGGATCTCCACCAAGGGATCAAACTCACATCTCCTGCATTGGCAGTCAGATTCTGATTGTTCAGTGCAAAAATGAACACAAGAGGCTTTCTTCATGAGATAAGCAAACAAGTAAAAAGGGTGAAAGCAGAAATAAAGCTATAAAAAAAAATTAAGATTCTCATATTTCTCTGCTTATTTTTCTTCTTAAGTGAAACGTATAAAGTCTGAAGCTGCAGAAGCTGCAAACAAAATGTTAGAGGAAATGCAAAAGAAGAATGAACAGATGATGCAAGAAAAAGAAGCGAGTTATCAGGAACATTTGAAGCAACTGACTGAGAAGATGGAAAAGGAGAGGGCCCAGTTAATAGCAGACCAAGAGAGGGTGCTAGCCCTTAAACTTGAGGTATTCAATTGTAGCATCTCCATTCTATCTTCCACTGTGCTGAATCAAAAGCTCTTAGAAGTTAGAGCATTATATCAGTTTAAGGACTGTTCTAGCCCAAGCACTAGTAGACACTTCATTTCCTTACTGCTTCTACCCCTAACCATCTCTGGTTATTGAAGTCTATCTTGTTGTTTAGTTGCTAAGTGGTGCCCGACCCCTTTTGGACCCCATGGACTCTAGCCTACCAGACTCCTCTGTCCATGGGATTTTCCAGACAAGAATACTGGAGTGGGTTGCCATTTCCTTCTCCAGGGGATCTTCCCAACCCAGGTCTCCTGCATTTCAGGCAGATTCTCTACCATCTGAGCCACCAGGAGATTCCATATCATACAATGAACCACATACCCAGGCTACTAGTTTCTTCCTGATCTCTGGGCTGTTCTCCAACTCTATGCTGAGTCGGGATGTCTACCCTGTAATAGAGCATGGACCAGTGTAGGCTTTACCTCCTGAACTTATTTCTGTTATCTCTGCTACAAAAATTTGGAGATTTGTACTAAATTCCCTGATCAAACACCTCCTGTGATTCTGAATTTTGTAGTAATCCTTCCTATATTGTCTCTTCATCTTCCTTGCCTTCTTGGATATACATTTGGGAGTTCATGTGATATACAGCTGAGATAGAACAGGACAGTTTTTCTTTAAAGACTGTTGTTTCAGGTTAAAGGAGGTAAAAAATTAATTCTAGGGGTCACTAATATTTTAGAAACCACAAGAGAAGAATATTTCTGAAGCTAAATAAATCCCAGAAAAATTTTGATAGTAGACTCAAGAAAGAGGGATATAATGAAAATTAAAGGAAGAAGAGATTTCAAAAAGAAGTTTCACAACCCATGAGGGATTAATATAGATATATTTAGCAAATGTGGGAAGTGTTTTAAGTTGTATTCAGTCTCCACTTTCCCTTTTAGGAACAGGGACGACTTCTCCGTGAGGGATTCCAAAAGGAAAGCATGAAACTTCAGGAAGAGATTGTAGCCCTCCGGAAGAAACAGGAAGAATCACCATCATGTAATATTCTCTAAAAACCTAAGGACCATAATTTCCTAACCAGCTTCTATCTGTTAAGAACAAGTTAAATGAGCAACTTCAAGATGTCAAACAATTGCCACTAATGTTGAAGTCATAAGATGCATTTTCATTGAGACTTAAAGTTTGCAAAGATGAAATAAAATGTGAAGGCAGTGTTTAACCTACAGAAGAATTCAATTCATGATTAAATATAGTATAAATGACTAATATGATACCTCAGTAGAACCTATGTTTGAAATCATGCATAGTGATTCTAGAGAGAATTTTAATTGTGTAATTGGGATACACTTACATCGAATTTGGGGATATCAGAGGTGTTCTATTCAGTGTAGACTGTTTCCCCACACATAAACCACCCCTCTAGATAGTCTCAGCTCCAAGGTCTTACTCAAGGATTTACTTTGGTACTGGGATGGAGTTGGAGTGTTGTATACACAGGAAAAGTCTGACAGGAGTGTACAAAGTCACGAAGCACAGTTAAGCTCAGTTACTCCAGTTAAGTGGTCTCTAGGTCACATGGCGGCTTCCAATAAGGGAGACCTGGAACATTTAACTTCAGGGTGCAGACAGTGTTTAATTCTCCATTGGGTGGAGGCTGCATTGCCGTGGTCACTGATGGGATTCCTGAACACTGGTAGGGGCAGTACTTGCACCTGTGTGAAATGGATATATGAGTGGATGTTCAACCTTCTTTGTCTAGAGAATCCCTCTAGATAATCAGTGCCCCATTTCTAGGCCACAAAATGTCTCTCTATTTTACTCTTCTTTTCTTAGTTCCCCTCACCCACAGTTCCAAGAATAACTTCTACAATCACAAAAAGGAAAATTTAGCTCAAAATTCCTTTCTATTCCTCTGAGAATCATAACTATAATTCTTCAAAACATTACCTAACTCCATTTTTCTTTCTTCCTGTTTGCTATGACATCACAGGCTGGGAGCCACTCAAGGCAAATATCTAGCTAGTATGGAAGGACAAAAAACAATAAAAATAAAAATAATTCATTAATACAAAAAATATTCAGTTCAGTTCAGTTCAATCACTCATTCATGTCCGACTCTTTGTGACCTCATGAATTGCAGCACGTCAGGCTTCCCTGTCCATCACCAACTCCCGGAGTTCACTCAGACTCACGTCCATCGAGTCAGTGATGCCATCCAGCCATCTCATCCTCTGTCATCCCCTTCTCCTCCTGCCTCCAATCCCTCCCAGCATCAGAGTCTTTTCCAATGAGTCAATTCTTCTCATGAGGTGGCCAAAGTACTGGAGTTTCAGCTTTAGCATCATTCCTTCCAAAGAAATCCCAGGACTGATCTCCTTTAGAATGGACTGGTTGGATCTCCTTGCAGTCCAAGGGACTCTCAAGAGTCTTCTCCAACACCACAGTTCAAAAGCATCAATTCTTTGGTGCTCAGCCTCCTTCACAGTCCAACTCTCACATCCATACATGACCACAGGAAAAACCATAGCCTTGACTAGACGGACCTTTGTTGGCAAAGTAATGTCTCTGTTTTTGAATATGCTATCTAGGTTGGTCATAACTTTATTAACCTACCACAATTGTCTTAGGACATGTATCACTTAAGGTTCTCACTGCAAAAAACAGTATCTTCTCAGTAACTTAAAAGGAAAATGACTTTTATTTTATTTTATTTTATTTTTTTGTCCTCGGATAGAGGACGTATCAGATATTAAACTGATAAGAACAGATACTACACTTGATCTTAGCCAAAAGGCCAAGAAGCGATCGGAAAATGACTTTTAAGCCTGGTAGGTAGCAGACAGATTCTCCAAGATGGTAAGGGAGTCAAACTCTACTGATCTTTCACCAAGAATAATATCAACCACACAGGAAGGCATCTCATCCATTACCAGAGAAAACAGCACATCCATTACCACCTGGTACAGTGATCTCCAGATCACAAGTCAGATGCTCTACCAATGTCAGCTCTAAGTATTGGATGCTTCCACCTTTACATCTGAAGTAAATAAACCCCCCATGAAAAGTTGCATTGAGGGTTGCTATGTCTCCATCTTGGGCTTCCCTAGTGGCTCAGCTGGTAAAGAATTCGCCTGCAATGCAGGACACCTGGGTTCAATCCCTAGGTTGGGAAGGTCCCTTGGAGAAGGGAATATCTACCCACTCCAGTATTATGGCCTGGAGAATTCCATGGAATGTATAGTCCATGGGATCCAGGATAGGGCAACTCACTCCAGTATTCTTGCCTGGAAAATCCTATAGATGGAGGAGCCTGGAAGTCTACAGTCCATGGGGTGACAAAGAGTTGGGTATGACTGAGTGACTTCACTTCACTTCATGTCTTCATCTCAATCTCACAGAAGTGTACCTGCTTGGCAGAAAATAAATCATATGCCTCCCCACTGGAATCTAGAAATGAGAGTTGTCTCCCTTCCACGTGGGAAACTATAGTCTCATAATGTGAGCCATTTCCATCCATGTTAGTGTCAATTGATTCTTCTAGGTAGATTTCTGGAGATACACACTATGTTAGAAATAATGATAATAACCCAATAGTATTATCATGTACATCACATACAATGTGATTTTTAAATTTTTTTCTTTACCATGATCTCAATATTCTTTTTAACTTTTCCTCTGTTGTTTTGTACATAATGCCTTATATTTCATGTACAAATCCCACTTGTTGTATTATATGTATTATTCTTTGTAGACATTACTGTATTCAATTTGCTAATATTTTGTTGAGAATTTTGGCATCTTTATTCCTGAGAAATGTTTGTGTGATTTTCTTGTAATGCCTTTGCATAGCTTTGGTGTTAACGTAATGTTGATCTGACAGAATGAGCCAGTAATATTTCTCTGCTTCTATTTTCTAAAGGTGATCATGTAAAATTCACATGATTTCTTCTTTAAATGTTGGGTAGAATCCACCATTGAACTCATCTGAACATGGTGCTTTTTGCTTTGAGAAGGACCGTGCAGAAGCATGGCCAAGAGGAGCTACCCCTAGCCCAAGGTCAGGGGAGGTGGCCGAGAGAAGCTCCCCATGCCTGAGGTCAGGGGTGGTGGCTGAGAAGAGCAACCCTACTTCCAAGGAGTGGTGGCTGCGTGGTCGCAGGAGGGCCAAGAGGAGCTACTCCAAGTCCAAGGTCAGGAGGGTGGCCGTGAGGACATACCCCTCGTCCAAGGTAAGGAGCAGCAGCTGTGCTTTGCTGGAGCAGCCGTGAACAGATACCCCATGTCCAAGGTAAGAGAAACCCAAGTAAGATGATAGGTGTTGCAAGAGGGCATCAGAGGGCAGACACACTGAAACCATATACACAGAAAGTAGTCAGTCCAATCACATGGACCACAGCCTAGTCTAACTCAGTGAAACTAAGCCATGCCATATGGGGCCATCCAAGATGGGGGGTCATGGTGGAGAGGTCTGACAGAATGTGGTCCACTGGAGAAGGGAATGGCAAACCACTTCAGTATTCTTGCTTTGAGAACCCTATGAACAGTATGAAAAGGCAAGATGATAGGATACCGAAAGAGGATCTTCCCAGATCAGTAGGTGCCCAATAAGCTACTGGAGATAAGTGGAGAAATAACTCCAGAAAGAATGAAGGGAGGGAGCCAAAGCAAAAACAATACCTAGTTGTGGATGTGACTGGTGATAGAAGCAAGGTCTGATGCTGTAAAGAGCAATATTGCATAGGAACCTGGAATGTCAGGTCCATGAATCAAGGCAAATTGGAAGTGGTCAAATAGAAGGCAAGAGTGAAGGTCAATATTCTAGGAATCGGCGAACTAAAACGGACTGGAATGGGTGAATTTAACTCCGATGACAATTATATCTACTACTGTGGGCAGGAATCCCTTAGAAGAAATGGAGTAGCCATCATGGTCACCAAAAGAGTCCGAAATGCAGTACTTGGATGCAATCTCAAAAACAACAGAATGATCTCTGTTCATTTCGAAGGCAAACCATTCAATATGACAGTAATCCAAGTATATGCCCCAACCAGTAACACTAAAGAAGCTGAAGTTGAACAGTTCTATGAAGACCTCCAAGACCTTTTAGAACTAACACCCCAAAAAGATGTCCTTTTCATTATAGGCAACTGGAATGTAAAAGTAGGAAGTCAAGAAATACCTGGGGTAAAAGGTAAATTTGGCCTTGGAATATGGACTGAAGCAGGGCAAAGGCTAATAGAGTTTTGCCAAGAGAACGCACTGGTCATAGCAAACACTCTCTTCCAACAACACAAGAGAAGACTCTACACATGGACATCACCAGATGGTCAACACTGAAATCAGATTGATTATATTCTTTGCAGCCAAAGGTGGAGAAACTCTATACAGTCAGGAAAACAAGACCGGGAGCTGACTGTGGCTCAGATCATGAACACCTTATTGCCAAATTCAGACTTAAATTGAAGAAAGTAGGAAAAACCACTAGACCATTCAGGCATGACCTAAATCAAATTCCTTATGATTATACAGTGGAAGTGAGAAATAGATTTAAGGGACTAGATCTGATAGACAGAGTGCCTGATGAACAATGGACAGAGGTCTGTGACATTGTACAGAAGACAGGGATCAAGACCATCCCCATGGAAAAAAAAAATGCAAAAAAGCAAAATGGCTGTCTGGGGAGGCCTTACAAAAAACTGTGAAAAGAAGAGACGTGAAAAGCAAAGGAAAAAAGGAAAGCTAAAGCATCTGAATGCACAGTTCCAAAGAATAGCAAGGAGAGATAAGAAAGCCTTCCTCAGTGATCAGTGCAAAGAAATAGACAAAAACAACAGAATGGGAAAGGCTAGAGATCTCTTCAAGAAAATTAGAGATACCAAGGGAACATTTCATGCAAAGATGGGCTCAATAAAGGACAGAAATAGAATGGACCAAACAGAAGCAGCAATATTAAGAAGAGGTGGCAAGAATACACAGAAGAACTGTACAAAAAAGAGCTTCATGACCCAGATAATCATGATGGTGTGTTCACTCACCTAAAGCCAAACATCCTGGAATGTGAAGTCAAGTGGGCCTTAGAAAGCATCACTAGAAACAAAGCTAGTGGAGGTGATGGAATTCCAGTTGAGCTATTTCAAATCCTGGAAGATGATGCTGTGAAAGTGTTGCACTCAATATGCCAGCATATTTGGAAAACTCAGCAGTGGCCACAGGACTGGAAAAGGTCAGTTTTCATTCCAATCCCAAAGAAAAGCAATGCCAAATAATGCTCAAAATACTGCACAATTGCACTCATCTCACACACTAGTAAAGTAATGCTCAAAATTCTCCAAGCCAGGCTTCAGCAATACATGAACAGTGCATTCCAGATGTTCAAGCTGGTTTTAGAAAAGGCAGAGGGACAAGAGATCAAATTGCCAACATCCACTGGATCATGGAAAAAGGAAGAGAGTTCCAGAAAAACATCTATTTCTGCTTTATTGACTATGCCAAAGCCTTTGACTGTGTGGATCACAATAAACTGTGGAAAATTCTGAAAGAGATGGGCTTACCAGACCCCTGACCTGCCTCTTGAGAAACCTGTATGCAGGTCAGCAAGCAACAGTTAGAACTGGACATGGAACAACAGACTGGTTCCAAATAGGAAAAGGTATACATCAAGGCTGTGTATTGTCACCCTGTTTATTTAACTTATATGCAGAGTACATCATGAGAAATGCTGGGCTGGAAGAAGCACAAGCTGAGAATCAAGGTTGCAGGGAGAAATATCAATAACCTCAGATATGCAGATGACACCACCCTTATGGCAGAAAGTGAAGAGGAACAAAAAGCCTCTTAAAGAAAGTCAGAGAGTGGGAAAGTTGGCTTAAAGCTCAGCATTCAGAAAACGAAGATCATGGCATCTGGTCCCATCACTTTATGGGAAATTGATGGGAAAACAGTGGAAACAATGTCAGACTTTATCTTTTTGGGCTACAAAATCACTACAGATGGTGACTGCAGCCTTGAAATTAAAAGACACTTACTCCTTGGAAGAAAACTTATGACCAACCTAGATAGCATATTGAAGAACAGAGACATTACTTTGCCAACAAAGGTCTGTTTAGTCAAGGCTATGGTTTTTCCAATGGTCATGTAAGGATGCAAGAGTTGGACTGTGAAGAAAGCTGAGGGCTGAAGAATTGATGCTTTTAAACTGTGGTGTTGGAGAAGACTCTTGAGAGTCCCTTGGACTGCAAGGACATCCAACCAGTCCATTCTAAGGGAGACCAGTCCTGGGTGTTCATTGGAAGGAATGATGCTGAGGCTGAAACTCCAGTACTTTGGCCACCTCAGGCGAAGAGTTGACTCTTTGGAAAAGACTCTGATGCTGGGAGGGATTGGGGGCAGGAGGAGAAGGGGATGACAGAGGATGAGATGGCTGGATGGCATCACTGACTCGATGGACGTGAGTCTGAGTGAACTCCGGGAGTTGGTGATGGACAGGGAGGCCTGGCGTGCTGGGATTCATGGGGTCACAAAGAGTCGGACATGACTGAGTGACTAAACTGAACTGAACTGAGATATCTCTTCAAGAAAATTAGAGCTACTAAGGGTATATTTCAAGCAAAGATAGGCAGAATAAAGGACAGAAATCGCATGGACTTAACAGAAGCTGAAGATATTAAGAAAAGGTGATAAGAATACACAGAAGAACTATGCAAAAAAAGATCTTCATGACACAGATAACTAGTGATCACTCACCTAGAGCAAGACATCATGAAGTCTGAAATCAAGTGGGCCTTAGGAAGCATCACTACAAACAAAGCTAGTGGAGGTGATGGAATTCGAGTAGAGCAATTTCAAATCCTAAGATATGATGCTGTGAAAGTGCTGCACTCAATATACCAGCAAATTTGGGTAACTCAGCAGTGGCCACAGGACTGAAAAGGTCAGTTTTCATTCCAATCCCAAAGAAAGGCAATGTCATAGAATGCTCAAACTACCACACAATTGCACTCATCTCACATGCTAGCAAAGTAATGCTCAAAACTCTCCAAGCCAGGCTTCAATACTACATGAACTGTGAACTTCCAGATATTCAAGCTGGTTTTAGAAAAGGCAGAGGAACTGGAGATCAAATTGCCAACATCCATTGGATCATCAAAAAAGCAATAGAGTTCCAGAAAAACATCTACTTCTGCTTTATTGACTATGCTAAAGCCTTTGACTGTATGAATCACCACAAACTTTGGGAAATTCTTCAAGAGATGGAAATACCAGGCCACCTGACCTGCACTTGAGAAATATGTTTGCAGGTCAGGAAGCAGCAGTTAGAACTGGACATGGCACACCAGACTGCTTGCAAATCTGGAAAGGAGTACATCAAGGCTGTGTATTGTAACCCTGCTTCTTTAACTTGTATGCAGAGTACATCATGCAAAATGCTGCGCTGGGTGAAACACAAGCTGGAATGAAATTGCTGGGAGACATATCAATAACCTCAGATATGCAGATGACACCACCATTATGAGAGAAAGTGAAGAGGAATTAAAGAGCCTCTTGATGAAAGTGAAAGAAGACAGTGAAATAGTTGGCTTAAAACTCAACATTCTGAAAACTAAGATCATGGCATGCAGTCCAATCACTTCTGGCAAATAGATGGGGAAACAATGCAAACAGTGACAGACTTTATTTTTGGAGGAGCTCCAAAATCACTGCAGATGGTGATTGAAGCCATGAAATTAAAAGAGGCTTGCTCTTTGGAAGAAATGCTGTGATCAACCTAGACAGCACATTAAAAAGCAGAAATATTACTTTGCCAACAAAACTTTTGTCTAGAGTAAGCTTTGGCTTTTCCATGAGTCATGTATGGATGTGAGAATTGGACTCTGAAGAAAGCTGAGTGCCAAAGAATTGATGTTTTTGAACTGTGGTGTTAGAGAAGACTCTGGAGAATCCCTTGGACTGCAAGGAGATCAAACCAGTCAATCTGAAAGGAAATCAGTCCTGAATATTCATTGGAAGGACTGATGCTGAAGCTGAAACTCCAATACTTTGGCCACCTGATGTGAAGAACTGACACATTGGAAAAGACCCTGATGCTGGAAAACATTGAGGGAAGGAGGAGAAGGTTAAGATGGTTAGATGGCATCACCCACTCGATGTACATGAGTTTGAGCAAGCTCCAGGAGTTTGTGGTGGACAGGGAAGCCTGGCGTGCTGCAGTCCACGGTGTTGCAAAGACTCGGACATGACTGAGGGACTGAACTGAACTAAACTGATGTTATCTACCATCATCTATATATACCGTATATGACATAAATATATCCTTTTTTTTTTTAATCTTTCACTCCTTTTCTAACTTTTGGTTTTAATTATGCATTTTATATGATTCCATTTTCTATTCTTTCTTAGCATCTCCTTGCAGTCTTTCTTAGCATAACAATTATACTCTTTAAAAAATTTTTTTAAACTGTTTGCCCTAGAGATTGCAATATACATTTCTAACCAATCCATGTTAAATAACAGTGTCAAATAACACTATACCACATCACCAATAGCACAAGCACCTTAAAATAACAAAATATTCCTAATTCTTCTCTCTGGTCTTTTGTATCATTGCTATAATTCATTTCACTCATACATACTCTTCAATCTTCAAATACGTTGGTGCTATTATTGTTTTAGTAAATTGTTGTATGTTAGATCAACTTAGAATAAGAGAAATATATTTTTATTTTCTTGCCATTTATTCCTCCTTCAGTGCTCTTCCAGTCTTTATGTAGATCCAAATTTCTGATATATCATTTTCCTCCTCTGAAGAACTTTAAACATTTCTTACAAATCAGGGTTCCTGGTGAGAGATTCCCTCAATTTTTGTTTGTCTGAGGAAGTACTTATTTCTCCTTCACTCAGAAGAATAATTTCAGTAGACACAGAATTCTAATTTGGTGTTGCTATTTCTTTCATGATTTTGATTATTTCACTCCATTCTCTTCTTGCTTGTATGCTTTCAAAGGAGACGTCTGATATAATTCTTACCCTAGTGCTTCTATGAGTAAAATAAAATCTCTTTGGCTTATTTCAAGATTTTCTCTTTGCCTTTGATTTTCTGTAGTTGAATATGATGTGCTTTTCAATTTGAAAGTTTCTATTGACACACCTCCAAATTCACTGAGTCCGTCCCAATCATGTTCAGTCTACTGATGAACCCACCAAAGACATTCTTCATTCTGTCAGCATGTTTTTAGTTTCTTGTATCTCCTTACAATTGTGGGAATTTCCATTTCTCTCCCTACATTACTCACTTGTTCATTCACGTTTTCCTCTTCTCCATTAGATTTCTTAGCATATTAATCACAGTAATTTTAAATTTAGCTGTCTGATAATTTGCAAATTTCTGCCTTGTCTGAGTCTGGTTCTGATACTTGATTTGATGCTTCAGACTGCTTTTATGCCTTTTAGCATGTCTAGTAATTTTTTGTTGAAAGCTGGCATAGTTTAATATTTTGAAGGACCTGAGGTAAATATGTCTATAGTGTGAGGTTTTATGTTAACGGTCAACAGGTTAGATTGTGTTTACCACTTGTTTTAGCTGCTGTGTCAGGAAATAAAATTTCCTTACTGTTAATGTTTTTGTCTCTTTGCTATCTTTTGGTTTCCCTAGAAGAGTGGTCCCCAAACGTTTTGGAACCAGGGACTGGTCTTATGGAAGACAATGGGAGTGGAGGTAGAGGATAGTTCAAGTGGTGATACTAGTGATGGGGAGTGGCACATGAAACTTCCCTTTCTTGCCCTGCAGCTCACCTCCTGCTGTGCAGCCAAGTTCCTAACAGGCCATGGACCAGTACCAGTCTGCAGCAGGGGGTGAGGGGAGTTGGAGACCCCTGCCTGCCCTAGAGAACTTTTATCAGTTCAGTTCAGTTCAGTAGCTCAGTCGTGTCCGACTCTTTGCGACCCCATGAATCGCAGCACGCCAGGCCTCTCTGTCCATCACCAAGTCCTGGAGTTCACTCAGACTCACGTCCATCGAGTCGGTGATGCCATCCAGCCATCTCATCCTCTGTCATCCCCTTCTCCTCCTGCCCCCAATCCCTCCCAGCATCAGAGTCTTTTCCAATGAGTCAACTCTTTGCATGAGGTGGCCAAAGTACTGGAGTTTCAGCTTTAGCATCATTCCTTCCAAAGAAATCCCAGGGCTGATCTCCTTCAGAATGGACTGATTGGATATTATTTTATACTACCATCTAAATCAGTATGTCTCCCCAAATATCATATGTTGAAAAACTTATGCCCAATGTGCTGGTTTTGGTGGTGGGGCCTTTAGGAAGTGATTAGTTCATGAGCCCAGAATAATCATGAATGACTGTAATGTTTACATAAATTCATACCACGTACCATGCCCATACCATACCCTTGCTATGGTAGTTATATTTTTAGTCTTTTGAGGAACTTTCATACTGTTTTTCATAGTGGCTCCATCAATTTACATTCCCACCAATAGGGTACATACAAATGCTACAGTTTAAAAGTCTTTTGCATTCACTTTAAAGGCATTGTTACTCTGTAGATTATTCTGGTTGACATTTTTCATTCAACACTTTAAAAGAGATGTTATTCCACTTTCTCCTAACTTATGTAATTTCCAGCAATGTTTCTTTCCAAGCCTAGTTTTTGCTCTTTTGTATGCAATGTTTCTTTTTTCACTGCTTGTCTCTAAGATTTTCTGTTCATAATAGGCTTTTATTACTAGTCTGTGGGGTGCAAGGCCATATTTATCTTATATTTGTTTTGTTTGGGGTTCTATGAAACTTTGATTGGCCATTTGTCTCTTTTATTAATTTTGGGAAATTTTCTCTTCAAGTATTTTTCATGCCTCTTTCTTTACTTCTTCTATTTTTATTTTTCC